>NC_059201.1:49223124-49296081 GCF_020615455.1 Coregonus clupeaformis
CCCCTTTCCCCTCTCTCATGTCTGAAGGCAATAACACAGTCCATGAGACTCAGAGAGAAAGAGAGCTCACCATATAATCAAGGGGGATGCTAACCCAACCCACTGAACCATTTCCAGACAGGCATACATAACATCACTGGCCATATGAACTATAGAGAAGACACAAAATGGTTGAAGTTCCCAGTCTATGAACACTGCAGACACAGCTAGTAGAACCACTTACTAGGCTGCTTAAATGACTCATCTCATCATGCAGAAGTCATGGGTCCTATTCATTAGGGCAAATCGTAGCGAAACGTTTTTGCAACGGAAAATGAAAATGAGCATTTCTTATTGGACAAGTTCAGGTAGGTCCCTCCCCGGTTAGGCTGGTTTGCTTATGTTTGGTTCTTAGTGAATATGTCCATTAACTAAATTAAGCAGTGTTTTGTATTGGAGTTCGCTGATAAGGAATGCCAGTAGGGGATTGACGGCGGGATATAGTCAATATAGTGTGACATTGCAATGTTGAGAAAGCATTAGGTTAGAGTCGATCGACTAGCATGTTAAGCCTTTATTACATTACATTTTAATTGTATTTATCCTTTATTTAATACAGGTGATCTCATTTGGATTAAATCTCTAGACTGTAAAACTATTTTACTAGCAATCATATTACATTACTGTTATCAATAAGTGCCATTGGCTTAAATATTGTACATTTATATTGTATTGTATAACAAAATTATTGCGTAACAATCCATGGCTCCAGTACAGTTGATCACATGACCACCTGAGAGCGGTAAGTAAGTACACCAGAGACAGAAGAGGAAGCGAGACACCTCACTCGCTGTTTTTTTCTGGTTCCAAAGAAAGTCAATGAACTAAGTAGACCAGACCCAGCTGCTATTGCATTGGTGTCTATGGGAGAAACACCCCGTTAAGCAGACCGGAACTGGTAAATGGCCTCTTCATTGAGTGAACTCTTCATTTATCCACCATCTTTGAGTACAAGAAGAGAATGTGACACACGATCACCTGAGAGTGGTGAGTAAGTACACTAGGAGCATGCATGGTACTGCGGCGGGCCAGAGACACATGATGACTCACACTTGGTGACATCATGCCTGTTTAATATCACTGTATGACCGGGATGACTCTATCTCTGCAAAGAAAACAAAACAATAAACATCCAGCTACATACTCTATACACTACTACTGCATTCAATTGACACTCAACCCTTAAAGCCACAAATCATGTCTATAGCAGAGAAGGGATAGAACTAGCTCTGGTTCAAGGCGTTACGTGCAGCTTGCGAACACTGTAGGAAGGCTCAGCGTCAGCAAGCCACAAGTAACGCCCTGGACAAGAGCTAGGATAGAACATAAAACATAATATTCACATCCATTGGTTTAGTGCAGTTGCTGGATATCAAACTAAATGGTTCCCAGCAAAAAAGAAAGACTCCTGCTATATGTTCCAGTGTGTTGTATTATGGTACTGTACCTTTTGACCCTTCCCAGACCCTTACAAACGTCTATAGCAGACCCAAGGCTTCAAGCCACAATGACTACTGCCCTGTAGCACTCACATCTGTCATCATTAAGCGATTTGAGAGGCTGGTTATGTCACACATCAACTCCATCATCCCAGAAACCCTACACCCACTCCAATGTGCATACCGCCCCGACAGATCCATAGACGACGCAATCAATTGCATTCCACACTACCCTCACCCACTTAGATAAGAAGAATACCTGTGTGAGAATGACTACAGCTCAGCGTTCAACACCATTGTCCCCTCCAAGCTCGTCACCAAGCTTAGGACCCTGGGACTGAACACCTCCCTCTGCAACTGGATCCTGGACTTCCTGATGGGCCGAGCCCAGGTGGTGAGGGTAGGCAACAACACAACCCCCACGCTGACCGGTGCACCAAGTCTGACATCAACAGGGTCCTGAACAGCTACTATCCCTAAGCCATAAGGCTGCTAAATAGCAAACTAATAGCTAACAAAATGTATATATTTTTTGTTTTGTATTTTTTGCACTGTCTCTATGCACACTCACAGGGCGCTACACACTCACGCACACTGATACTCCAACACACACACAAACACTCACTCCGTCATTTGCTCACACACATATAATATGCACATACAGTGGAGAAAAAAAGGATTTAGTCAGCCACCAATTGTGCAAGTTCTCCCACTTAAAAAGATGAGAGAGGCCTGTAATTTTCATCATAGGTACACGTCAACTATGACAGACAAAATGAGGAAAAAAATTCCAGAAAATCACATTGTAGGATTGTTAATGAATTTATTTGCAAATTATGGTGGAAAATAAGTATTTGGTCAATAACAAAAGTTTCTCAATAATTTGTTATATACCCTTTGTTGGCAATGACACAGGTCAAACGTTTTCTGTAAGTCTTCACAAGGTTTTCACACACTGTTGCTGGTATTTTGGCCCATTCCTCCATGCAGATCTCCTCTAGAGCAGTGATGTTTTGGGGCTGTCGCTGGGCAACACGGACTTTCAACTCCCTCCAAAGATTTTCTATGGGGTTGAGATCTGGAGACTGGCTAGGCCACTCCAGGACCTTGAAATGCTTCTTACGAAGCCACTCCTTCGTTGCCCGGGCGGTGTGTTTGGGATCATTGTCATGCTGAAAGACCCAGCCACGTTTCATCTTCAATGCCCTTGCTGATGGAAGGACGTTTTCACTCAAAATCTCACGATACATGGCCCCATTCATTCTTTCCTTTACACGGATCAGTCGTCCTGGTCCCTTTGCAGAAAAAACAGCCCCAAAGCATGATGTTTCCACCCCCATGCTTCACAGTAAGTATGGTGTTCTTTGGATGCAACTCAGCATTCTTTGTCCTCCAAACACGACGAGTTGAGTTTTTACCAAAAGTTCTATTTTGGTTTCATCTGACCATATGACATTCTCCCAATCCTCTTCTGGATCATCCAAATGCACTCTAGCAAACTTCAGACGGGCCTGGACATGTACTGGCTTAAGCAGGGGGACACGTCTGGCACTGCAGGATTTGAGTCCCTGGCGGCGTAGTGTGTTACTGATGGTAGGCTTTGTTACTTTGGTCCCAGCTCTCTGCAGGTCATTCACTAGGTCCCCTCGTGTGGTTCTGGGATTTTTGCTCACCGTTCTTGTGATCATTTTGCCCCACTGGGTGAGATCTTGCGTGGAGCCCCAAATCGAGGGAGATTATCAGTGGCCTTGTATGTCTTCCATTTCCTAATAATTGCTTCCACAGTTGATTTCTTCAAACCAAGCTGCTTACCTATTGCAGATTCAGTCTTCCCAGCCTGGTGCAGGTCTACAATTTTGTTTCTGGTGTCATTTGACAGCTCTTTGGTCTTGGCCATAGTGGAATTTGGAGTGTGACTGTTTGAGGTTGTGGACAGGTGTCTTTTATACTGATAACAAGTTCATACAGGTGCCATTAATACAGGTAACGAGTGGAGGACAGAGGAGCCTCTTAAAGAAGAAGTTACAGGTCTGTGAGAGCCAGAAATCTTGCTTGTTTGTAGGTGACCAAATACTTATTTTCCACCATAATTTGCAAATAAATTCATAAAAAATCCTACAATGTGATTTTCTGGATTTTTTTTTCTGAATTTGTCTGTCATAGTTGACGTGTACCTATGATGAAAATTACAGGCCTCTCTCATCTTTTTAAGTGGGAGAACTTGCACAATTGGTGGCTGACTAAATACTTTTTTTCCCCACTGTACATTTATACTGACTCTACAAACATGCACACCCACTCACATACAATCATCATATACGCTGCTGCTACTCGGTTTATCAAATATCCTGATGCCTAGTCACCTTACCCCTATACATATCTACCTCTATCACTGTACATTGTAAATATGGTATTGGAACTGACCCTGTATATACAGTGCATTCAGAAAGTATTCAGACCCCTTGACTTTTTTGACTTTTTACACATTTTGTTACGTTATAGCCTTATTCTAAAATGGATTAAATAACAAAAATGTCCTCATCAATCTACACACAATACCCCATAATGACAAATCTAAAACAGGTTCAGACATTTCTGCTAATTTATTAAAAATGAAAACAGAAATGCCTTATTAAGTATTCAGACCCTTTGCTATGAGACTCGAAATTGAGCTCAGGTGCATCCTTGAGATGTTTCTACAACTTGATAGGAGTCCATCTGTGGTAAATTCAATTGATTGGACATGATTTGTAAAGGCACACACCTGTCTATATAAGGTCCCACAATTGACAGTGCATGTCAGAGCAAAAACCAAGCCATGAGGTCGAAGGAAGTGTCCGTAGAGCTCCGAGACAGGATTGTGTCGAGGCACAGATCTGGGGAAGGGTACCAAAAAGTTTCTGCAGCATTGAAGGTCCCCAAGAACACAGTGGAACCACCAAGACTCTTCCTAAAGCTGGCCGCCCGGCCAAACTGAGCAATCGGGGGAGAAGAGCCTTGGTCAGGGAGGTGACCAAGAACCCGATGTTCACTCTGACAGAGTTCCAGAGTTCCTCTGTGCAGATGGGAGAACCTTCCAGAAGGACAACCATCTCTGCAGCACTCCACCAATCAGGCCTTTATGGTAGAGTGGCCAGACGGAAGCCACTCCTCAGTAAAAGGCACGACAGCCTGCTTGGAGTTTGCCAAAAGGCACCTAATGAAAAGGTCCAATGAAACCAAGATTGAACTCTTTGGCCTGAATGCCAAGCATCACGTCTGGAGGAAACCTGGCACCATCCCTACGGTGAAGCATGGTGGTGTCAGCATCATGCTGTGGGGATGTTCTTCAGCGGCAGGGACTGGGAGAATAGTCAGGATTGAGGGAAAGATGAACAGAGCAAAGTACAGAGAGAGCCTTGATGAAAACCTGCTCCAGAGCACTCAGGACCTCAGACTGGGGTGAAGGTTCAGGACAACGACCCTAAGCACACAGCCAAGACAACGCAGGATTGGCTTCAGGACATGTCTCTGAATGTCCTTGAGTAGCCAAGCCAGAGCCCAGACTTGAACGCGATCGAACATCTCTGGAGAGACCTGAAAATAGTTGTGCAGCAACGCTCCCCATCCAACCTGACAGAGCTTGAGAGGATCTGGAGAGAATAATTGGAGAAAGTCCCCAAATACAGGTGTGCCAAGCTTGTAGCGTCATACCCAAGAAGACTCTAGGTTATAATCGCTGCCAAAGATGCTTCAACAAAGTACTGAGTAAAAGGTCTGAATACTTATGTAAATGTCATCTTTTTTTATTTTATTTTTATAAATTAGCAAACATTTCTAAAAAACAGTTTTTGCTTTGTCATTATGGGGTATTGTGTGTAGATTGATGATGAAAAAAGGTTGTAACGTAACAAAATGTGGAAAAAGTCAAGGGGTCTGAATACTTTCCGAATGCACTGTAGCTTACTTACTTTCTCGTGTTCTTCTTATTTCTTATTTTTATTTATTGTGTGTTTTTGTTCTACCTTGTGTTATTTTTAGTATTACATTGTTATTGATTACTGCATTGTTGGCTTTAGAGCTTGCAAGAAAGGAATTTCACTGTACTTGTGCACGTGACATTAAAACGTGAAACATAAGTGCATTATTATCGCAATTAACCAGTCAATATATTTATGGTAAACACACAAAATAACAACCCTTTTCGTCATTTGCAAATATAATCTGAAGTGTGTCACCATTGTAACCAATGAATATGATTTCACAGGTCTACAAGATGTATTGCAGCTCTGGTTTTGTAACAATGACGAAGCAGTCATCATGACTATCTTTCTCTCTCTCTCCCTCCCTCGACTCTTCTTCTCTCCCTCCACCGTTCTCTCTCCTCTCCCTCCCTCTCTCTCCTGTCCGTCTGTATGGATCAGTCACAGCAGTCTAGGCCAGCCAGGGGTTTGAGAGAAACCAGCACATAGCGCTTCCTCACAGCATCATCCGGTATGTGTGTGTGTGTGTGTGTGTGTGTGTGTGTGTGTACTTGTGTGTGCACGTGTGTGTCTGTTTTGTATAATTGTGCCATTTTGGACACAACACCAAACGATTTGACACACTTCTTTGCTAACAAAATAGCTAGGCCAATATATCTAATTAAAGACAAGCTCCGAACCTCTGGCAACTACTAAGTATTTTTTAACCTCTTAGATTTTCCCTTATAAATTGATTTTGAGCCTGTGTAACGTAGGATGTGAAATCTGAAACCACTTGAAGCTGGGATGTCCCTCATACCATTGAATTCGCTCTTCCAACTGTCCATCAACTCCTTGCTGAACCCTACGACACAGCCACTGACAAAGCACATGCCTGCAATCCTTACATCGTAGCGTAGCAGGAGAGAGTGGTTTCATCACTGTAGCATATTCAGCGATCGATTTATAGCCATTAACATCAAATAATTAATAGATTTTAAAGACGGGCAAGATTAATATGAGATGAAAGGCAAGTTCCTAACGAGTTCAGGAAGCCACGATAGCGCTCTGTGAGCGATGGGGGCAGAAGTTTTGATCAAGAGAGACCTTTAGAAAATATACACATTTTCTCTAACACTAAACATACAAATATGTATTTTACAGTTATAAGGAAGGTGAAATCTTATAGTTAGCCATTTTATTATTTGATTGCACTATATTTAGAAAGCATATGAATCAGTTCAAACCTTATTCATACAGTTTTGTTGAATAGGAAATACATAATATAAAATATTTCATATTTTCATATTTGTATCATATTTGTACTATGTACTTGAGCTTGTGTCCTCAAAGGTGACTACACCTCAGCAATGTATTTTTAAAAATACCAGAAAGGTGAGATTTTAACCTTTCTTGGAGTATGCAGCATTACTAGTTATTGTTTATGGCCCTCTACGGATAAATAATTACTTTTGGGGATTACGTAGATTACCTTTTCGATTACATTTAGTTACATTTAACTGGTTTTTAAACCTCCTGCTTTGGGCACGATGTGTCAGTGTGTAGTTCATACATGCATTATCTGTGAGCAGAATTATTGTTTTACCTCAATTAGCCACGAAATCCCTAGTTTGAAAGCAAACTTTTACTGGAAGTTGTGCTCTGCTATTTTCAGTACACTACATTTTCCCCCACGTGGGCCAGCCTCCTAGCAATCGAGTTCAACCAATGAGCTTCAGCCCCTCGCCATTAGAGTGACCGCTAGCAAGATGCAGACACAGTACAGTAAGAGAGAGACCAATGACGTGGTGTACAAATCTGCACATATGTGACGTAGTACGCAGTCTTCGGGGACCACTTTTGGCTCATGGGCCCTACTTTCAGAACTACTGGCTAAAAAGTATACAAAAGTAGCAGAGAATCTCTTTAATTGAGGAGTAACATTTTATGCTAAGCTTCAGCTCAACATCCACCGGAGAAACAGCAACTGCATTTGTACAAGAGCGTACAGTATGTGTAGTGTGTATGCACATGTTTGCGTGAGTGAAAGTGAATGTGTGTGTGTATGTGTGTGCAGATTATTTTGTGTGCATATCTCTGATCAAACCATTATGTCTACTGACAAAGAGAGAGACACATGGTCTTTGCATCTTCCCCTTCCCCCACTCAGAAAGAGACCTCTTTCTCAGTTTCTCTCTGAATAAAATGTTTATTAATACACTGTAACCCTGCAACAGCATCATATAATTTTTATTTTGTGTACACGGTTGAATACGTGTGTGTGCAGCAGTGAGGGGGCAGGCAAAGCTATGGAGTGGCTGTTGGTGTCATTCTCTGAAGGGAAACAACAACGCTATTACAAGCAGAGGTCATCTTTAACATGGACCAACACTGCCATGACGTCTATCTTCAACCAGCAGAAACATGAATGTAGCACCCATTAGTTCTCTAATGTATAGTCTTAGCCACATTAGCCACATGTTAGCCACATTGTTAGCTATTAGCCACATTGTTAGCTATTAGCCACATTGTTAGTTATTAGCCACATTAGCCAAATGATAGTTATTAGCAAAATCAGCCACATGATAGTTATTTGCCGCATGATAGTTATTAGCCACATAATAGTTATTAGCGACATTAGAAACATGATAGTTGTTAGCCACATTAGCCACATGTTAGTTATTAGCCATATTAGTCACATGCTAGCCACATTGTTAGTTATAAGCCACATTAGCCACAATAGCCAAATGTTAACTAGGGCTGGGAATTGCCAGGGACCTCACAATACAATATTATTACGATACTTAGGTGCCGATATGATATGTTTTGCGATTTTCCCTTTTCTCACGATTCTACATGTATTTGCGATTCGATACTGTGATTTTATTGCGATTCGATGTTCCAAACACATTGCTCACCATATACAGTCGGGAGAACAAGTATTTGATACACTGCCGATTTTGCCGATTTTCCTACTTACAAAGCATGTAGAGGTCTGTAATTTTTATCATAGGTACACTTCAACTGTGAGAGACGGAATCTAAAAAAAAATCCAGAAAATCACATTGTATGATTTTTAAGTAATTAATTTGCATTTTATTGCATGACATAAGTATTTGATCACCTACCAACCAGTAAGAATTCCGGCTCTCACAGACCTGTTAGTTTTTCTTTAAGAAGCCCTCCTGTTCTCCACTCATTACCTGTATAAACTGCACCTGTTTGAACTCGTTACCTGTATATAAGACACCTGTCCACACACTCAATCAAACAGACTCCAACCTCTCCACAATGGCCAAGACCGGAGAGCTGTGTAAGGACATCAGGGATAAAATTGTAGACCTGCACAAGGCTGGGATGGGCTACAGGACAATAGGCAAGCAGCTTGGTGAGAAGGCAACAACTGTTGGTGCAATTATTAGAAAATGGAAGAAGTTCAAGATGACGGTCAATCACCCTCGGTCTGGGGCTCCATGCAAGATCTCACCTCGTGGGGCATCAATGATCATGAGGAAGGTGAGGGATCAGCCCAGAACTACACGGCAGGACCTGGTCAATGACCTGAAGAGAGCTGGGACCACAGTCTCAAAGAAAACCATTAGTAACACACTGGATTAAAATCCTGCAGCGCACGCAAGGTCCCCCTGCTCAAGCCAGCGCATGTCCAGGCCCGTCTGAAGTTTGCCAATGACCATCTGGATGATCCAGAGGAGGAATGGGAGAAGGTCATGTGGTCTGATGAGACAAAAATTGAGCTTTTTGGACTAAACTCCACTCGCCGTGATTGGAGGAAGAAGAAGGATGAGTACAACCCCAAGAACACCATCCCAACCGTGAAGCATGGAGGTGGAAACATCATTCTTTGGGGATGCTTTTCTGCAAAGGGGACAGGATGACTGCACCGTATTGAGGGGAGGATGGATGGGGCCATGTATCTCGAAATCTTGGCCAACAACCTCCTTCCCTCAGTAAGAGCATTGAAGATGGGTCGTGGCTGGGTCTTCCAGCATGACAACGACCCGAAACACACAGCTAGGGCAACTAAGGAGTGGCTCCGTAAGAAGCATCTCAAGGTCCTGGCGTGGCCTAGCCAGTCTCCAGACCTGAACCCAATAGAAAATCTTTGGAGGGAGCTGAAAGTCCGTATTGCCCAGCGACAGCCCCGAAACCTGAAGGATCTGGAGAAGGTCTGTATGGAGGAGTGGGCCAAAATCCCTGCTGCAGTGTGTGCAAACCTGGTCAAGACCTACAGGAAACGTATGATCTCTGTAATTGCAAACAAAGGTTTCTGTACCAAATATTAAGTTCTGCTTTTCTGATGTATCAAATACTTATGTCATGCAATAAAATGCAAATTAATTACTTAAAAATCATACAATGTGATTTTCTGGATTTTTGTTGTAGATTCCGTCTCTCACAGTTGAAGTGTACCTATGATAAAAATTACAGACCTCTACATGCTTTGTAAGTAGGAAAACCTGCAAAATCGGCAGTGTATCAAATACTTGTTCTCCCCACTGTATCTGTTGCAGAGGGACAAGAGAGAACCATGAGAAAACTTGTTTTGATGAGTCATGGGGAAAAAAAGTGCTGAAAACAAATTGGCTCCCTATTTAAAAAGAATACGGTGTTATGATTTACCAGTATTAGAACCCAAATGCAGACAAGTACACCAAGCCAGAGAAGGTTTAACAGGTTTATTTAAAATGTTCAATAGTCCAGGTTTCCAATAATAGGGGAAGAGCAAGTCCAGGTTACAGGGAGGGTAACAGATCCAGGTCAGGGCAGGTGTGGTACCGTAATGTCCTAGTGTCCGTGGTGAGTCCAAAAGAGAGGTCCGGTAGTGGAGAGCAGGATGGTGGTGGCAGGAGTGAAGCGGAGGCAGGAGTCAGGTTCCAAATATATGGTCGTCTTGACTATGATCTGACGATGAGTGGAAAGTTTGACCGGGTCTTAAAGGCTGAGGTGATTATGGTGAATGAGCTGCAGCTGGAACCCTGACTCCCGCACACCAGACTTCACTCCTGCAATCAAGGACAGACAGAGGGGAGGGAGAGAGCAGAGAGAGAGCTACCTAGCAGCAGTAGGCCTAACAGTACCCCCCCTCTACGGACGCCACCTGGCGGCCGACGGGGTTTATCGGGGATGTAACCTATGAAACTCTCGGACCAGAGCAGGATCCACAATGAAGCTCCTGGGCACCCAGGAACGTTCCTCAGGACCATAACCCTCCCAATCCACCAGGTACTGGAAACCACGACCCCGGCGGCGAACATCCAGAAGTCGCCGGACAGTGTAGACCGGACCCCCACCCACGATCCTGGGCGGAGGAGGGGGACGAGAGGGCGGGCACAGAGGGCTAACCGACACAGGCTTAATCTGGGAAACATGAAAGGTGGAATGAACCCGTAGGGAGGCAGGAAGCTGTAGCTTAACCGCGCAGGGGTTAACAATAGACAGTATCTTGAACGGTCCTATAAAACGAGGCGCCATCTTCTTAGACTCCACCTTCAATGGAAGGTCCCGTGACTTCAGCCATACCTCTTGACCAGGAGAGTAACCGGGAGCCTGGGACCGGTGACGGTTGGCTTGCCTCTGCATGTACGCCGAAGCTCGGGACAGAGCTACCCTGGCCTTCCTCCAGACCTTGAAGCAGCGGCGCATGTGGGACTGCACCGAGGTACCGCCAGTTCCCTCTCTTGAGAAGGGAACAGGGGGAGGTTGATAACCCAGAGCACACAGAAAAGGAGACAAACCAGAGGAAGCGTTAGTCAAGGTGTTATGAGCATATTCCACCCAGGGGAGCATGGAGCTCCATGACCCAGGGTTAGACCCTGTGACACAGCGAAGAGCGGTCTCCATCTCCTGGTTCGCTCTCTCGGCTTGCCCGTTGGTCTGGGGGTGATATCCAGAGGACAGGCTGGATGTAATGCCCAAAGCTTTACAGAAAGCTTTCCACACCTGGGAGACAAACTGGGGACCCCTGTCAGAGACAATATCCGTGGGTAGACCATGAGAGCGGAACACATGTTCAACCAAAATATCAGCCGTCTCTCTGGCAGTGGGCAGTTTAGGTAGGGCCAAAAAATGAGCGAACTTAGAAAAACGATCAATCACCGTAAGAATTACAGTCTTTCCAGACGAGGGGGAAGTCCAGTGACAAAATCCATAGCGATATGCGACCAGGGCCGGCTGGGTATAGGTAGAGGTCGTAGATGACCAGCGCTGGCCTGGGTGGAGTTCTTACTTCGTGCACATACCGTACAAGCAGCAATGAAGGCTCGAGTGTCCGCCTCCATCGTGGCCCACCAGAACTTCCGTCGCACAAAGTCAAGGGTCCGCGAAACTCCAGGGTGACAGGTAAGGGGAGACGAGTGAGCCCACTGAAGTACCTGGGAGCCGAGCAGACTCAGGGACAAACATCCGGTTAGGAGGACCCCTCCCAGGGTCAGCTTGATGATGTTGAGCCTGTCTAACAATCCCCTCGATGTCACATGTGACGACCGCAATACTGCAGGTAGGAGGCAAAATGGGTTCAGGGTTACTACCAGTATCAACAGCCGAATGAACACGAGACAGGGCGTCAGGCTTGACGTTGCGTGACCCAGGACGGTAAGACAGAGAAAAATTGAATCTCCCAAAAATAGTGCCCACCTGGCTTGACGGGGGTTGAGCTGCTTCGCTGACTGGAGGTAAGCCAGATTCTTATGATCCGTCCAAACGATGAAGGGTTGTTCCGCCCCTCCAACCAATGTCGCCACTCCTCGAGAGCCAGCTTAACGGCAAGCAGTTCACGATTGCCAACATCATAATTCCTCTCTGCCTGAGAAAGTTTCCTTGAGAGAAAAGCACAGGGATGCAGTTTGTTATCTTCAGGAGAACGCTGTGACAACACCGCACCTACCCCAGTGTCGGATGCATCCACCTCCACGACAAACTGGCGGTCGGGGTCCGGCTGCATCAGAATGGGAGCCGAGGCGAAGCGATGTTTCAGTTCTTCGAACGCTGATTCGGCCCCTTCATTCCAAGCGAACGGTCGTGAGATGGAGGTGAGAGCGGTGAGTGGCGCCGCAATGCGGCTGTAGTCCTTGATGAACCTCCTATAGAAGTTCGCAAACCCCAGAAATCGTTGAAGTTGTTTGCGGGTAGAGGGGGCTGGCCAGTCCGTGACAGCAGAGATCTTAGCTGGGTCCATCCGCAACTCCCCCTGAGCGATGATGTAACCCAAAAAAGAGGTCTCAGACACATGAAATTCACATTTCTCCATCTTCACAAACAGTTTGTTCTCCAACAACCTTTGCAACACCTGGCGCACATGCAGTTCATGTTCCTGGGAGGACTCTGAGAAAATCAAGATATCATCCAGATAGACAAAAACAAACCGATTCAACATGTCCCGAAGGACATCATTGACTAGTGCCTGAAAAACAGCAGGGGCATTAGACAACCCAAAAGGCATAACCAGATACTCAAAATGTCCCAAGGGTGTGTTGAAGGCAGTCTTCCATTCATCACCTTTACGAATGCGCACCAGGTGATACGCATTTCGTAGATCCAGTTTCGTAAAGATGGTAGCACCATGAAGGAGGGGAAAAAGCAGAATTAATCAAAGGCAGAGAATACTTGTTCTTAATGGTGATGTTGTTAAGTCCACGGTAATCAATACAGGGTCTGAGGGTCTTATCCTTCTTAGCAACAAAAAGAATCCCGCTCCTACAGGTGACGAGGAAGGACGCATAATACCTGCCGCCAAGGAGTCCCGAATGTAGTTCTCCATAGCCTCCGTCTCCGGCCGGGAGAGATTGTACAGGCGACTGCTGGGGAGCGGGGCTCCTGGCTGGAGGTCAATGGCACAGTCGTAAGGCCGGTGAGGAGGAAGAGAAGTAGCTCTGTGTTTGCAGAAAACGGATGCCAGGTCATGATACACGTCAGGAACATTAGAAAGATCCATGGACTCCAGTGGAGGTCGAGGCACAGTACTGGCAGGAGTCAGAGCAGAACACAAACAATTCACATGACAAAATGTGCTCCATGAAACAATTCTACCTGTCACCCAATCAATGTGTGGATTGTGTCTTATGAGCCAGGGGATACCAAGGACCAGAGGGGTCTGTGGGCAGTCGATAATATGGAATTGAATGTTCTCCTGATGATTTCCCGACACTCTAAGACAAACAGGAACAGTCTGATGGGTAATATGGGTCAACAATTGTCCATTCAGACCCTTAGCCTGCAGCGGACAGTCCATAGGAACAGTCTCCAAATCCATTTGTTGAGCCCACTCTCTATCCAAAAAGCTTTCGTCTGCACCAGAGTCAATCAGCGCACTAACAGAGAGATTCTGGAACTGCCACTGGAGGGATGCCTGGAGCAGAATGCGGGGAGAAGAGGAAGAATCCGCTGCTCGGCTCACCAAAACTTCTCCCATTAATGATGAGCCGGCCCTTTTCCCGGACGAACTGGGCAGGAAGGAACGAAATGACCAGCTTCTCCACAATACAGGCAGACCCGAGCCTGAATGCGGCGTGCACGCTCCTCTGAGGACAACCGTGCCGACCCACCTCCATGGCTTCGGGTTCAGTGCTCCTCGTATCGACTCGGGAAGACACGGCTTTCTCCGTAGGGGAAGATGCGGGGAGGAGTTTGTTGATGACAGACAGGTTGCTTGGAACTAACACTCCTCTCCCGGCGGCGCTCCCGAATCCGATTATCCAACCTGATGGTGAGTGAAATAAGATTATCCAGCGTAGGCGATTCATCATATGACACCAATTCATCTTTTAAAGTCTCAGACAAAGCATTGATGAACACTCCTTGTAATGCCTCGTCATTCCAACCACTCACTGCTGCTAAAGTCCGAAACTCCACTGCCATCTCCGCCACACTGCGAGCCCCCTGCCGAGAGAAAACAACCGTTTCGCAGCCTCCTTGCCTCGTACGGGGTGGTCAAAACCTTCCTCATCTCAGTGGTGAAGGCAACGTAAGCGTTGCAAATGTCCGACTGACTCTCCCAGACCGCGGATCCCCAGGCACGAGCGGAACCGCTAGTAGAGTTGATAAGGTAGGCAATACGGGCTCTTTCTGAGGCGTAGGTGAGGGGCTGTTGTTCAAACACTAACGAGCATTGAGTCAAAAAATCGCCACAGGTTCCCATGTTCCCGTCATAGCGCTCTGGAGCAGGAACAAAAGGCTCTCTGATCTGGGCTGAAGGGGTAGTAAGGGCAGACACTTGATTGGTGAGTAATTGAACCTGATTAAGCAGCACCTGACTGTCCTCAGCAATCGTCTTAAACAGGGTATCATGTTGGCCAAGTAAAATGCCCTGATTGGCTATGGCAGTCCAAATTTGAGTGCACTCTGGGGGTGGTATCCAAGCTACTGTCTGCTGGGTTCATGATGGTCAGATCATACTGTTATGATTTACCAGTATTAGAACCCAAATGCAGACAAGTACACCAAGCCAGAGAAGGTTTAACAGGTTTATTTAAAATGTTCAATAGTCCAGGTTTCCAATAATAGGGGAAGAGCAAGTCCAGGTTACAGGGAGGGTAACAGATCCAGGTCAGGGCAGGTGTGGTACCGTAATGTCCTAGTGTCCGTGGTGAGTCCAAAAGAGAGGTCCGGTAGTGGAGAGCAGGATGGTGGTGGCAGGAGTGAAGCGGAGGCAGGAGTCAGGTTCCAAATATATGGTCGTCTTGACTATGATCTGACGATGAGTGGAAAGTTTGACCGGGTCTTAAAGGCTGAGGTGATTATGGTGAATGAGCTGCAGCTGGAACCCTGACTCCCGCACACCAGACTTCACTCCTGCAATCAAGGACAGACAGAGGGGAGGGAGAGAGCAGAGAGAGAGCTACCTAGCAGCAGTAGGCCTAACATACGGAGAACAAACTATGAAGGAAAAATACTGGAGTTTTGGTGCAGGTACAGCCAACTAGCGCCAAAATTATATTGCGATATTGTCAAAACTATACGATATATCGTCAAAAATAAAATGAACTTTTTTCCCCATCACTAATGTTAACCCAATCAGTTATACAGTGCCTTGCAAAAGTATTCATCCCCCTTGGAGTTTTTCCTATTTTGTTGCATTAAAACCTGTAATTTCAATGGATTTTTATTTGGATTTCATATAAAGGATATACACAAAATATTTCAAATTGGTTAAGTGGAATGAAAAAAATAACTTGTTTCAAAAAATTCAAATAAATAAATAACGGAAAAGTGGTGCGTGCATATGTATTCACCCCCTTTGCTATGAAGCCCCTAAATAAGATATGTTGCAACCAATTACCTTCAGAAGTCACATAATTAGTTAAATAAAGTTAACCTGTGTGTCACATTATCTGTCACATGATCTCAGTATATATACACCTGTTCTGAAAGGCCCCAGAGTCTGCAACACCACTAAGCAAGTGGCACCACCAAGCAAGCGGCACCATGAAGACCAAGGAGCTCTCCAAGCAGGTCAGGGACAAAGTTGTGTAGAAGTACAGATAAGGGTTGGGTTATAAAAAAATATCAGACTTTGAACATCCCACGGAGCACCATTAAATCCATTATTAAAAAATTGAAAGAATATGTCACCACAACAAACCTGCCAAGAGAGGGCCGCCCACCAAAACTCACGGACCAGGCAAGGAGGGCAATAATCAGAGAGGCAACAAAGACACCAAAGATAACCCTGAAGGAGCTGCAAAGCTCCACAGCGGTGATTGGAGTATCTGTCCATAGGACCACTTTAAGCCGTACACTCCACAGAGCTGGGCTTTACGGAAGAGTGGCCAGAAAAAAGGCATTGATTAAAGAAAAAAATAAGCAAACACGTTTTGGAATTCGCCAAAAGGCATGTGGGAGACTCCCCAAACATATGGAAGAAGGTACTCTGGTCAGATGAGACTAAAATTGAGCTTTTTGGTCATCAAGGAAAACGCTATGTCTGGCGCACACCCAACACCTCTCATCACCCCGAGAACACCATCCCCACAGTGAAGCATGGTGGTGGCAGCATCATGCTGTGGGGATGTTTTTCATCGGCAGGGACTGGGAAACTGGTCAGAATTGAAGGAATGATGGATGGCGCTAAATACAGGGATATTCTTGAGGGAAACCTGTTTCAGTCTTCCACCTTCCAGCAGGACAATGACCCTAAGCATACTGCTAAAGCAACACTCGAGGGGTTTAAGGGGAAATATTTAAATGTCTTGGAATGGCCTAGTCAAAGCCCAGACCTCAATCCAATTGAGAATCTGTGGTATGACTTAAAGATTGCTGTACACCAGTGGAACCGATCCAACTTGAAGGAGCTGGAGCAATTTTGCCTTGAAGAATGGGCAAAAATCCCAGTGGCTAGACGTGCCAAGCTTACAGAAACATACCCCAAGAGACTTGCAGCTGTAATTGCTGCAAAAGGTGGCTCTACAAAGTATTGACTTTGGGGGGGGGGGGGTGAATAGTTATGCACGCTCAAGTTTTCAGTTTTTTTGTCTTATTTCTTGTTTGTTTCACAAGAAAAAATATTTTGCATCTTCAAAGTGGTAGGCATGTTGTGTAAATCAAATGATACAAACCCCCCCAAAATCCATTTTAATTCCAGGTTGTAAGGCAACAAAATAGGAAAAATGCCAAAGGGGGTGAATAATTTTGCAAGCCAGTGTACGTTACCTTATAAGAGGGGAAGTACAGTTGAAGTCGGAAGTTTACAAACACTTAGGTTGGAGTCATTAAAACTCGTTTTTCAACCACTCCACTAATTTCTTTTTAACAAACTATAGTTTTGGCAAATCGGTTAGGATATCTACTTTGTGATTGACATAAGTAATTTTTCCAACAATTGTTTACAGACAGATTATTTCACTAATAATTCACTGTATCACAATTCCAGTGGGTCAGAAGTATTTGGATGTATTTCAAGGGCTACCTTCAAACTCAGTGCCTCTTTCCTTGACATCATGGGAAAATCAAAAGAAATCAGCCAAGACCTCAGAAAAAAACATTGTAGACCTCCACAAGTCTGGCTCATCCTTGGGAGCAATTTCCAAACACCTGAAGGTACCATGTTCATCTGTACAATCAATAGTACGCAAGCATAAACACCATGGGACCACGCAGCCGTCATACCGCTCAGGAAGGAGACTCGTTCTGTCTCCTAGAAATGAACGTACTTTGGTGCGAAAAGTGCAAATCAATCCCAGAACAACAGCAAAGGACCTTGTGAAGATGCTGGAGAAAACAGGTACAAAAGTATCTATATCCACAGTAAAACAAGTCCTATATCGACATAACCTGAAAGGCCGCTCAGCAACGAAGAAGCCACTGCTCCAAAACTGCCATAAAAAAGCCAGACTACGGTTTGCAACTGCACATGGGGACAAAGATTGTACTTTTTGGAGAAATGTCCTCTGGTCTGATGAAACAAAAATATAACTGTTTGGCCGTAATGACCATCGTTATGTTTGGAGGAAAAAGGAGGATGCTTGCAAGCCGAAGAACACCATCCCAAACATGAAGCACGGGGGTGGCAGCATCATGCTGTGTGGGTGCTTTGCTGCAGGAGGGACTGGTGCACTTCACAAAATAGATGGCATCATGAGGAAGGAAAATTATGTGGATATATTGAAGCAAAATCTCAAGACATCAGTCAGGAAGTTAAGGCTTGGTAGCAAATGGTTCTTCCAAATGGACAATGACCCCAAGCATACTTCCAAAGTTGTGGCAAAATGGCTTAAGGACAACAAAGTCAAGGTATTGGAGTGGCCATCACAAAGCCCTGACCTCAATCCTATAGAAAATGTGTGGGCAGAACTGAAAAAGCGTGTGCGAGCAAGGAGGCCTACAAACCTGACTCAGTTATACCAGCTCTGTCAGGAGGAATGGGCCAAAATTCCCCCAATTTATTGTGGGAAGCTTGTGGAAGGCTACCCGAAACGTTTGACCCAAGTTAAACAATTTAAAGGCAATGCTACCAAATACTAATTGAGTGTATGTAAACTTCTGACTCACTGGGAATGTGATAAAATAAATAAAAGCTGAAATAAATCATTCTCTCTACTATTATTCAGATATTTCACATTTTTAAAATAAAGTGGTGATCCTAACTGACCTAAGATAGGGAATTTTTACTAGGATTAAATGTCAGGAATTGTGAAAAACTGAGTTGAAATGTATTTGGCTAAGGTGTATGTAAACTTCCGACTTCAACTGTTTCTACCAATATACATAAAGCTTCTTGCTTCATTGATGTGTTGTTACTGTTATGTGAGGCATGGTATCATCTGAGGCATCCTCTCACTGGGTTCATACAATGATAGAAAGAATCAAGGGTATATTGAGGTTTTACTATTAGTACATTGTTTCTCACTGACGAATGTCACTATTTTGTGGCGATGAGCCATCTGCCAGTCAGACAGTCAGCCAGTCAGTCACTCAGCAAGGCCAGTGTAGCCGAGGTGATTCAGGCCAGTGTAGCCAAAGTAATTTTAATGAGAGTTCCAGAGCTCATTAACATGATCATCAAAGCTCTGAATGAGCTGTTTAATTGTGTGGTTGTGATGTGCAGCCCCCCTAACCATGGAATGGGCCCATGCATTACTGGCTTACTGACTGTCTACGTCCTAAATGGTACCCTATTCCCTATGGGCCCTGGTGAAAAGTAGTGCACTATATAGGGAAAAGGGTGTCATTTGGGATGCAGTCATTGACCCCAGAATGAGAGAAAAAAAATAATAATCTTCCAAATGAATCCATTAGCCAAATACTGCAGTGTGTGAATAGATAAAGGCAAACGTGCTGCTCACATGATTCAAGGACACACAGTATCATTTAGACATACGTGTTCAGTGGACTGTGCTTACATTCTCTCTCTCTCTCTCTCTCTCTCTCTCTCTCTCTCTCTCTCTCTATCTCTCTCTCTCTCTCTCTTACTCTCTCTCTCTCTCTCTCTCTCTCTCTCTCTCTCTCTCTCTCTGTCTCTCTCTCTCTCTCTCTCTCTCTCTCTCTCTCTCTCTCTCTCTCTTACTCTCTCTCTCTCTCTCTCTCTCTCTCTCTCTCTCTCTCTCTCTCTCTCTCTCTCTCTCTCTCTCTCTCTCTCTCTCTCTCTCTCTCTCTCTCTCTCTCTCTCTCTCTCTCGCTCTCTCTCTCTCTCTCTCTCTCTCACAAACACACAAACACACAGGCGCACCACTAAAACACACAAGCACACACACACACACACACAAAGACATTTGCACTCGCACACGCAGATGCAATTAAGCCATAGAGATGTATAGAGGGTTGTAGTGCCCAAAAGCCCGTTTTAGCATGGGCCACGCCATTGAGGACTTTCACCCAACTGGGTGGGACTTCCTATGGGTTACGTAAGGATCACATAATTCCATCCAGGTCATCAGGAGGAGTTAGCAAATTAATTATACTCGTGAGCAAACATTCCATAACTGCAGGTGGTAGTAAATCGCCAACCTTGGCTTTATACCTGTTCAAACAACACACTCCAGGTTGCAGTATGCATCTTTTCAGTTTGTTTACCAACTTATAGAAGTAGTAGAAGAAGATAATTGACTACTTCAAAATGGAGATGGCCTAAAAGGCCTTGCCCGTGCGCTCACAGACGCCATAATGTGACAGATAAAACATTGCGATCTCTATACATCGCTATGGCTTTTTTCCAATAATTTGTCTTTTCACGAATCACATTAGATATTTTCACATCAGCTCTTTCTCAGAGCTGATCTGATTGGTCAAAACACCAATTAGTGGAACAAATATCAGAATTTGTCTGCCTGTGTAAACGCAGCCTTTGAGTTAAGCACATTAACCGACACACACGTTGGCACAAAGTGAGTCATCTGTGGGGAGGCCTACTGGTTGAAGAACAGAGGAGGAAGAAGAGAAGGGGGGATGGGCTGGGCACACTGCTCTAAAACGGAGAGGCACGAGGGAGAGATGTTTCGAACAAGGGATGTGCATGCATTTAGTGTGTTTATGTGAGTGTGCATGCATATGTGCCTGTGAGTGCATGCATGTGTCTGCATTAATGCCTGAGCACCAGATCACTTGAGAAAAAGTCAGGGCAGTGCGACCATGGCAGAAACCTTATACATTGTTGCTCCCATGGCCCAGTACACTTTGAGATGCTATCTTTGATAAGAAGATGAATCAGATACCATCTTGATTATCAAATAAGACACTCAACATATTCTCATTATCAGTCTTGTCCTAGTCTATAGATCAGGTCTTCCCTGCCCATGTAACCTTTTTTTAAAATTGTGATCTAAAAGGCAAAACTGATCCTAAATCAGAACTCCTACTCTGAGACACTTGATACATACGGCCCTGAGCATGGTGATGGTGTTTCAATGAGCTCATCGTTCACCATAATAATAAAAACACACTTTCTCATAGTAGTTAGATTAGCTGTTTCATTCGTTCATTTGTTCAGTAATTCATCATTTGATTCCTTCAACTAGTCATTAGGGTCACTGCAGGAGCCTACCTATACAAGAGATGATACAGATCCCTGAATTGCCATTAGAATCCTATAGGGATAAATAGGCACAGTGTGTCCTTATAGACAAGACAGGCTGGATGGGCATGCATTGTCTATCAATGCCCTGCTATACCACCTAAACATGAACACACGCACGCACGTGCCCGCACATTAGGATAACGAGCAGGGGGTGTTCTAGCGTGAGCCACAAATGAGTAGTTAGTTAAGTGACTAAACACACACTTCTGACATCATCTCCACTGGAGTCCAGAGACACTGCTGCCAGGCCAGCCGCAGTTACAGCCACAGCCAACCTCCACTGTCACACACACACACACGCATGCAAGCATGCACACATGCAAACCAGGGTTTCCGTTAGGAACATGTGGCCCTGCACATTTGACCGGCAGCATTTTAATTTACTGGACCCATATACATTGGGTGCGTAACCTGATTAGGGCGTCCACCCACAGTGCTCAGAATGACAGAAATCACATTTCGATTATGGTAATTCATCTTAACAGAACATGCAACTCGAGGATGCAATGGCGTGCGTCCTTCTTACCGAATTCCGATGCACAATTTGAAGATGTTAGAATAACTGTCCACATTTACTTTTCCTCAGCTAACAAGACAAGTAACGAACAGCAAAATCACTAGCCTATGTCAATCGACTATCCCCGATAGTAGAAAAGTTTACATAAATTAGTATTGTGATCTTGTCTCATTGCTGCACCTTGAGAGAGACGACGTTCGAGTCATGCGTCCTCCGAAACATGACCCAACAAACCGCTCCTTCTTAATACCTGCCCGCTTAACCCAGAAGCCAGTTGCACCAACAAGTCAGAGGAAACACCGTTCAACTGATGTCAGCCTGCAGGCGCACAGCCCACCACAAGGAGTCGCTAGAGCGCAATGAGCCACATAAAGCACCCCCCGGCCAAACCCTCCCCTAACCCAGACAATTGTGCGCCGCCCTATGGGACTCCCGGTCACAACACAGCCTGGGATCGAACCCGGGTCTGTCATGACGCCTCAACTGCAATGCAGTGCCTTAGACCGCTGCGCCACTCGAGAGGCCAAAGTTTACATATTCTATTGGTCAGCTTGTCGTTCTTTGCAAGAAAGAAATAGCCTATTCCAAACAGACTCTGGGACAGTTGTAGGACAATAGATCCCAAATTCATACAACCAGTAGGCCTAGGCTACATCCTCCCAAAATGTAAAAGCTAGAGGCTCATGCAACAGATCAGAACGTTTAGCTTATGTTGATAAACTATTATTTCTTCACATTATAAGCGTAGCAGTGCGCACACGGCAGTAAGTTAGGTTACACACGACTGTTTGTTCCACAATGCAATTAGTGGGAAAACAATGTCAAAAGCACACCGCACATGCGAGCGTTGTCATGAGACAGAGATGAAAATATCAGTTAGAAATGTAGAAAGAGGGGAGATAAAGATGTAACAACTAGCATGGGTTGCTAATATGTGACTCATTTAAGGAAACTAGGCATATTTGAACGTAAACATAATTTGTTTATAAAAAATCGTTTTTTGTCAGAAATGCCTTCTGTAACATGTGAACTTTCATGTGCCTTAATAACAAACTTGTATGCCATCTGTAAATACGAATAAAATGGTTAAATTACAAGCCTAGTTGGTTTAGTCACAGAAAAAGACAGGAACCTTCACGCTAGCCATGATTGGCTGAGATAATGGATGGGCTGGACATACCGAGAGATGAGTTCGGATTGGTCTGCAATGTAACCTGTTTCTGTCTATAACATGAGCTGCTCAGTATGTGTAGGTAATGCGTTCTACAACGGCTTTTTTGAAAGATATCACGAAGAACTGCAAAAGTGTTGCTATTGTACTGCTCTCCACTTTCTGGAGGACGATCGTGCCATGCTGACTCTCTCTGACTCTGAAAATTAATCAGACGATGAGGAAATCCCTGATTTAGGTAAAAACATTTTAATTGAACCAGACATTGTACAGTCTTCTCAAACGGCAATCAACAGTGTTGTTGTCACGGAAGAAGTTGACCGAGTTTTGAAATCAGTGGAATGACCGGTGGAAGCAGAGTATGGAGAAAATTATGGCGTTTGATTGCAAATAGGCAGAGGGAGTCGAAAAGAGAACACAGAAGGCTCTTGTATAAAATACCTGTCTCCGGATTACATCTTCAAACTAAGGGCAACCATGGCATCTGTGACAGTGAGGGAAAAGCGTTCATCCATGTATACTGGTAAGAGAGTCTAGCTAGCTACATTTTCAGATATTATACGTTTCTAATTTAGTCAGAAAGTCGTTTTCATTCACAAGTAAAAGCGTACTGTTAGCTAACATTAGCTAGCATACAAAACAGAAACACAGACACACAGACACAGACACACACACTCCTTTGACAGGACACACGGCCATGTGAAAAAAACACGAGAGGCTAACAGATAGTAAATAGTACATGTAAATGAGAGTATACACATATTAACAAGGCAAAGCCGTGGGATCACAGGATGTGTTTCTGCTCTAGCAGTTTGCCTCATGGATGCTACTGTACTGTACCATCTGTGGTCCCCCTAATTCACAATTCACCTATGGTCATTTCAGTCTCATTCGGTTCAACTGCTGTCATTTCAGACTCTATTTGTGCACCGACTGTACCGTCAGTGTCTCTTTATCCTGGTGGGTGAGGTGAATTAAAATGAGTAGTATTGGCCAACAACAGTGATACAGACACACACACTAACATGATAGCAGCCAGGATTCTTCAGTGTGCATGGTGCCCTATGAAGGTTGAAGCATGAATCATATTCACAGGGAAAAGGTCATTGTTCCAGGGTACTTTTCGCTCTGCTACCTTCAGCAGGAGGAGCTGCCTGCCGGGAGCGCTGTCTTACAGAGAGCAGTCACAAATGACCTTAAAACCGGAAGGAGGGGACAGACGGACGGACCCGGTGTCTGCCTGTTTCTTAGACAGGTGGGGGTGGAGAGGAGAGACAGACAGTGGTGTGCGGAGAGGACACTCTCTCTCAGACAGTGTGTGACTGTTCCTCACTAAGGTGTGTGTTAGAGCCTTTCAGGGTGATCATTTCAGAGCAATCATTCCAAACTGTTTGTCAAGGACGTTATCAGGAAGGAGCTATAGAGGAGGAGTGCAGAGGATACAGATGAGAGGAGGAAGAGGAAGAATATAATATAGGGTTGGGCCGATATATGAATAAATCAAATATCGTGACATTTGACATTATATAGTAAAGTGCAATATGATGTATCATCATGTGCAAGAATATACTCTATTTGAACTTTTCAAATCAAACCTCTGCAGTATTAGGCTGTATCAATATGTTGAAAATGAAGAGAGGGACTTCCAAAGAAACACTTCCAAAGGAACTAATTTGAGGAAGAAAGGAGTTGGAGCACTCAACAAAAAAGGCAGAGATGTATTTATTTTAGCTCACTTTAATCCATTGTACAGGATCAGAACAGGTGACTGACGTTTCGATGTCAAGCTGAAGTCTTCCTCAGAGTGACCTGACTATTGCACTTAGCTCCTATGTATAGCCTAGTGGCCCATCGAGACACAACAATGTAAGAAAATAATAATAATAATAATACAGCACAAAATAATAGTAAAATAAGAGAAATCATGTGTCTCGTTAATCAATAGGCCATGTCACAATAAAGTAAAACATAGGTGATATTTGGGTGCCTGTGAAACCGGAGACATAGAGACCCCAAAAATCAAGGCAAGAACATTACAGAAACGAGGACAGTGAAAAATAATTGTTTAGCCCCTTAGGATCCACAGTGTCTAAGGAGTACTGCCAGAATGTCTCTCTTTGTTTTAGTTTACGCGCGAGGTCACTTCCTCTTAGTGAAATTTGGACGTGTTCTATGCCCTTTCCCTTTCCTACAAAGCGCAGGGAGGAAGGTGAGACGTGGTTGGCTTCTATGCAGTGGCGCGCAATAGCATAGTCCGTGTTTTTATTACGGATAGCAGCCTTATGTTCTGCGATGCAGAGTTTCAATGATCGTTTAGTTTGACCAATATACACTGAGTGTACAAAACATTAGGAACACCTGCTATTTCCATGACATAGACTGACCAGGTGAATCCATGTGAAAGCTATGATCCCTTATTGATGTCACCTGTTAAATCCACTTCAGTGTAGATGAAGGGGAGGAGACAGGTTAAATAATTATTTTTAAGCTTTGAGACAATTGAGACATGGATTGTGTTTGTGTGCCATTCGGAGGGTGAATGGGCAAGACAAAATATTTAAGTGCCTTTGAACGAGGTATGGTAGTAGGTGGCAGGCGCACCGGTTTGAGTGTGTCAAGAACTGCAACGCTGCTGGGTTTTTCATGCTCAACAGTTTCCTGTGTCAAAGGACATCCAACCAACTTGGCACAACTGTGGGAAGCATTGGAGCCAACATGGGCCAGCATCCCTGTTGAACACTTTCGACACCTTGTAGAGTCCATGCCCCGACGAATTGAGGCTGTTCTGAGGGGAAAAGGAGGGGGTGCAACTCAATATTAGGAAGGTGTTCCTAATAGCCCCGCAGATGGATTTGAGCATGTATATGACATTTGTGGGGCTACAATTAATGAAGCTTTGGATTTTGGATTCTTTACCTGTTTTCGGTGGTAAAACACTTTAGTATTGGTCCTGTCGTCACAATGTACACAGTGGCCACACTTGTAAATGCCATTGGGCGGGCCTGGAAGCCAAGTGTCCTGCTTCTTGGGTAGCTGCATGCTGTGCATAACGGAATCGGCTAGATTGTGCTCACGGCGAAAACAAATGCTATGAACTCACGTAGATTTGGATCGCTTTTGAGGATGTTCCAGTCTTAGAAATTGACCGAACGGTATGTTCCACTTAAGGTGTACCGGGTGGTTACTGTCTGCATGTAAACGTGTATTCCTACTCTGAGGCTTGTGGAAGATGCATAGTAGACAAAAATAAAAAAATAAAAAATATGTATGAACTCTGGATAAGAGCGTCTGCTAAATGACTAAAATGTCATGTAAAATTTAGACTCGTTTTGGATTATAAGATCCAAGAAGTACAAAAATGCTCGACTTCCTTCTGCTGTGAATTTGAGATTGGGGTCAAAGTTAATATAGGAAATTAACTCTGAGAGGAGAGCGTCAGTACCGTTCCATACGAGTAGGATATCGTCTTTGTATCTTTTCTAAAGGGCGATATTCTGGAAATATGGGTTTTTGTGGACATCATAAATGAAGGTCTCCTCCCAGTGTCCCATAAATACATTTGCATAGTTAGGAGCGAATGCAGCTCCCATTACCTCAAATCTGTTAGCAACTGCCCTCATATTGGAAGTAATTTGATGTGAGGGCTTTTTCAGTGAGACGGAATAAAGTTAAACGGAAGTAAGATACCCTTCGGTCTAACGTCAAGATAGCTAGAGAGCTTGTAGGCCTGCGGGATATTAGTGCAGAGAGACTGAATGTCAAGTGTAACCAAGATGTTTTCGGTGTCACATTTATAGTTATTGATTATCTTAAGCACATCCCTGGTATCTCCTAAAAAGGCTGGCAATGCTGGCACTAATTTTGAGATGAAGACATCAACATACTGAAATAGGGGTTCAATACTGTTACCTGACACTATGGGACATCTAAATGAATTAACTAAGCCTTTTTTCTTCGCCATTCTAAGATATTTCATCAGAATGCGACTATAATATCCTAAATATGCAAAAAAATATTGCAGTCCGTAATTATCTTGTCATTGACGGCACAAAACGATTATATCAGATATCGCGATATTTGGAGTAGAATACAGTGCCTTCGGAAAGTATTCAGACCCCTTGACTTTTTCCACATTTTGTTAGGTTACAGCCTTATTCTAAAATTGATTAAATTGTTTTTTCTCCTCATCAATCTACACACAATACCCCATAATGACAATGCAAAAATAGATTTATATAATTTTTTGCTAATTTATTAAAAATAAAAACTTAAATATACATTTACATAAGTATTCAGACCCTTTACTCAGTACTTTGTTGAAGCACCTTTGGCAGCGATTACAGCCTCGAGTCTTCTTGGGTATGACGCTACAAGCTTGGCACACCTGTATTTGGGGACTTTCTCCAATTCTTCTCTGCAGATCCTCTCAAGCTCTGTCAGGTTGGATGGGGAGCGTTGCTGCACAGCTATTTTCAGGTCTCTCCAGAGATGTTAGATCAGGTTTAAGTCCGGGCTCTGGCTGGGCCACTCAAGGACATTCAGAGACTTGTCCAGAAGCCATTCCTGTGTTATCTTGGCTGTGTGCTTAGGGTCATTGTCTTGTTGGAAAGTGAACCTTCACCCCAGTCTGAGGTCCTGAGAGCTCTGGAACAGGTTTTCATTAAGGATCTCTCTGTACTTTGCTCTGTTTATCTTTGCCTCGATCCTGACTAGTCTCCCAGTCTCTGCCGCTGAAAAACATCCCCACAGCATGATGCTGCCACCACCATGCTTCACCGTAGGGATGGTGCCAGGTTTCCTCCAGATGTGACACTTGGCATTCAGGCCAAAGAGTTCAATCTTGGTTTCATCAGATCAGAGAATCTTGTTTCTCATGGTCTGAGAGTCTTTAGGTGCCTTTTGGCAAATTCCAAGTGGGCTGTCATGTGCCTTTTACTGAGGAATGGCTTCCGTCTGGCAACTCTACCATAAAGGCCTGATTGGTGGAGTGCTGCAGAGATGGTTGTCCTTCTGGAAGGTTCTCCCATCTCCACAGAAGAACTCTAGAGCTCTGTCAGAGTGACCATTGGGTTCTTGGTCACCTCCCTGACCAAAGCCCTTCTCCCCTGATTGCTCAGTTTTGCCGGGCGGCCAGCTCTAGGAAGAGTCTTGGTGGTTCCAAACTTCTTCCATTTAAGAATGATGGATGCCATTGTGTTCTTGGGGACCTTCAATGCTGCAGAAATGTTTTGGTACAGATCTGTGCCTTGACACAATCCTGTCTCTGAGCTCTACAGACAATTCCTTCGACCTCATGGCTTGGTTTTTCCTCTGACATGCACTGTCAACTGTGGGACCTTATTTAGAAAGGTGTGTGCCTTTCCAAATCCCGTCCAATCAATTGAATTTACCACAGGTGGACTCCCATCAAGTAGTAGAAACATCTCAAGGATGGTCAATGGAAACAGGATGCACCTGAGCTCAATTTCGAGTCTCATAGCAAAGGGTCTGAATACTTATGTAAATAAGGTATTTCTGGTTTAGATTTTTTATACATTTGCAAACATTTCTAAAAACCTGTTTTCGCTTTGTCATTATGGGGTATTGTGTGTAGATTGATGAGGAAAATGTTGTATTTAATCCATTTTAGAATAAGGCTGTAACGTAACAAAATTTGAAAAAAGGAATGGGTCTGAATACTTTCCGAATGCACTGTAGATCTGTCATTCTCATTGAAAGCAAGTCTAAGAAGCGGTAGATCTATTCTATGTGAGCGATTTCTATGCTTCACGTTCTTAAGTTTAGTTTTTGCGTCTTTTACTTTCGGTTTTGTACACCAGCTTCAAACAGCTGAAGAAACAATATTTTTGGTTATGGAAAATATATTTCACAGCGGTTTAGATTGTACAATGATTCTCTACACTATAGTTGCTTGTTTTGTCACATAAACTGAAATTAGGCGAACTATTACAGTTTTAGCAACCAAATGGTGGAGCCATTTCTGCTTATTGCATCTTTAATGATTACAAGCATACCCAAAACATGATGCAGCCACCACTACACTTCAAAATATGGAGAGTGGTATATAGTGTTGTATTGATTTGCCCCAAACATAACACTTTGTATTCATGACAAAAAGTGATTTGCTTTGCCAGATGTTTGCACTATTACTTTAGTGTGTTGTTGCAAATAGGATGAATGGTTTGGAAAAAAATGTATTCTGTACAGGCTTCCTTCTTTTCACTCTGTCAATTAGGTTAGTAATGTGGAGTAACTAC
This sequence comes from Coregonus clupeaformis, assembly GCF_020615455.1. Classification (NCBI taxonomy): domain Eukaryota; kingdom Metazoa; phylum Chordata; class Actinopteri; order Salmoniformes; family Salmonidae; genus Coregonus; species Coregonus clupeaformis. Next base: position 49,252,012 of record NC_059201.1, read on the forward strand.
AAAGTTGTTGATCATCCTCAGTTTTCTCCTATGACAGCCATTAAATTCTGTAACTATTTTAAAGTCACCATTGGCCTCATGGTGAGATCCCTGAGCGGTTTCCTTCCTCTCTGGCAACTGAGTTAGGAAGGACGCCTGTATCTTTGTAGTGACTTGGTGTATTGATACACCATCCAAAGTGTAATTAATAACTTCACCATGCTCAAAGGGATTTTCAATATCTGCTTTTTTTTTTACCCATCTACCAATAGGTGCCCTTCTTTGCAAGGCATTGCAAAACCTCCCTGGTCTTTTTGGTTGAATCTGTGTTTGAAATTCACTGCTCGACTGAGGGACCTTACAGATAATTGTATGTGTGGGGTACAGAGATGAGGTAGACATTTAAAAATCATGTTAAACACAATTTTTGCACAGAGTGAGTCCGTGCAAATTATTATGTGACTTCTTAAGCAAATGCATACTCCTGAACTTATTTAGGCTTGCAATAACAAAGGGATTGAATACTTACTGACTCAATTTATTTATTTATTATTTTTTAAGCAAACGACTCAAGACATTTCAGATTTTCCATTTTAATTAATTTGTAAACATTTCAAAAAACATAATTCTACTTTGACATTATCGGGTATTGTGTGTAGGCCAGTGTAAAAAAAAATCTACATTTAATTAATTTTAAATTCAGGCTTTAACACAACAAAATGTGGAAAAAGTCAAGGGGTATGAATACTTTCTGAAGGCACTGTATGTAGCAGATCTCTGTATGGACCATAAAACCTTTGGTATAAATATTACAGTTTTTTTGGATTGCTTACACACTAAAATTAAAAGTAGTACACTACTAGCAAAACCTTACACTCAAGAAGCAAAACATCAGCCCATATTTGCACAACTATAAGCACATTGTCAACCTTACACTTGTTGCAAAACTCTACACACAGTGATTTGCAAAACACTAAACACACTTAACATACATTACACACATAAATCTATCATGAAGTCACGTCCTTGCAATACCAAAGCACTGACTGTCAAATTACCACACCGTCCAACCAATTGGTTCAACACAGTCATCAGGTGTGCAAACACTCGTTTGCTTAATTGTAGACACACCAATCAGGTGTATAAGCACTATAAAAAGCAGCAGGTGAGTTCATCGGTCTTCAAGCACAATGGAAAGAGTCAGAGAAAGAGTAAGACGAGGAGGAGGAGGAGGAGGAGGACGACGAGGAGAACGAGGAGGAGGACGAGGAGAACGAGGAGAACGAGGAGGACGAGGAGGACGAGGAGGACGAGGAGAACGAGGAGGAGGACGAGGAGGACGAGGAGAACGAGGAGAACGAGGAGGACGAGGAGGACGAGGAGGACGAGGAGAACGAGGAGGACGAGGAGGACGAGGAGAACGAGGAGGACGAGGAGGAGAACGAGGAGGAGGAGGAGGAGGAGGAAGGGGAGGAAGAGGAAGAGGAAGAGGAAGAATAAGACAAGAAGGTGCTCAAAGAGGACCGAATCTGACAAATGAGATCCGCGCAACACTGGTTGACCACGTTGTCAACCACGGCCTGACGCTGAGGGAGGCTGGACTGCGAGTACAGCCAAATCTAAGCCGATATACAGTGGCAAGTGTGATGAGAACATTTCGACTGGAAAATAGGTATTGTAAAAATATCATCATATCAAAAACATCTGCACGGTTTCAGTAACTGCTTACAGTACTATATTATATGCACTATCAGCACTTCTGTTACCTTTTCCTGTGAAATTACTGTACTATTGTATACTGTTTTTTTTTCTACATAGGATTGAGGGTCAGGGACGACAAAGGGGAAGGCCTCCCTATGTTCACAGAACAGCAAGAGAGGGAGATAGTAAACATGGTTTTGGCCAACAATGCTATAACACTCAAGCAGTTCCAAGCTAACATTGTCAATAACCACGCCATTTTCAACGATATCCATCAGGTCTCAACATCAACACTGGCACGCATCCTAAAAAAAAACATATTCAAATGAAGCAAATTTATCGAGTGCCTTTCGAGCGCAATTCGAAAAGGGTGAAACGACTGCGGCATGATTATGCAGAGGTATGTATTCACTTTAGCAGTGTGATCTTGCATACTGTCTCATAATCTTTTACTGTACTGTAATATGTATACTAGATCTACACTGAACTACACAATTTTGCCTGACACTGTTTTTCAGAGAGTTTTACGAATGGATGGAGAGGAGATCCAGCATGAGTTCATTTACGTAGATGAGGCTGGGTTCAACCTGACGAGAACACGAAGGAGGGGAAGAAACATCATTGGCCACAGGGCTATAGTCAATGTCCCAGGGCAACGTGGGGTAAAATATAACTCTCTGTGCAGCCATTACACAGAATGGGGTCCTCCACCGCCATGCCCATATGGGCCCTTACAACAAAGCACTCATACTTACATTCTTGGACCAATTGCACAACATAACAGCAGCAAATCAAATCGATCATATGCAATACATTGTTGTCTGGGACAATGTGTCTTTCCACCGCTCTGCTCTGGTTCAGAACTGGTTTCAGCAACATCCACATTTCACCGTCCTATATCTTCCACCATACTCTCCATTCCTCAACCCTATAGAAGAGTTTTTCTCGGCATGGCGGTGGAAGGTATATGATCTCCGTCTCCAGGCTGAGGTACCCCTCATCCAAGCCATGGAGGAGGCCTGTGACCAGATGGAGGTAGCAGCAATGCAAGGATGGATTCGTCATTCAAGACGTTTCTTTCCAAGGTGTCTTGCTAATGACAACATTGCCTCGATGTTGATGAAATTCTCTGGCCAGATCCAGCTAGGCGAAGAGACAATGTCTAGTTATTTTTTTTATTTTTTTTGAACTTACAATACGTAAAGTGACGTTTGGTTACAGTATTATGAATCTCCATGTCAACATTTTGGGCGTGTTGAGAAATAAATGAGTTTCTTCAGTCTGCAACATTGGTCTTGTGTAGTGTTTGGTGAATTTACATTATATTTGTACTTTGTTGAGAGTAGCCTACTCTAATCATAGGGAAGTAGAAGTGCTAAAAGTGTTTTAGGTTTATCACAGCAGAGTGTAACTCGTGCAAACAGAGTATAGTAATGTGAAACGTGTGTGTTTCATATGGTAACAAAGTGTGGTTTTTAAAAAGAAGTTTATAGTTTTTACAAGAGTGTTTAATTTTGCAAAGGATCTGTAGTGTTTTGCTAATTGGGTGTGTGGTTGTGCTAATTGTGTGTAGTGTTTTGAAAACACGGGCCCTGTTTTGAAAATCGTGCTTAAGCAATCAAAAAAAACTGTAGTATGGTAAGTACGTATTTGTTGCATGAAAAATATAAGGTTAGTTATTACTGCCGCCAGTACAGCCATTGTGAAAATAACAAGGCTCGTTGTCAATGAATTGCGTAGTTTCTGTTGTCGGCTTCTGATGATGTGCGCTAGTCACGAGTGATGTCCCATTCCTTAGACATATTTATCCCTACCACTAGTTGCTCTGTCTTCGAGGGCCAGCATTGGGACATAGCCTTAGCCTCCTCTCAGCTTGCTGAGCTCAAAATAAGATACTGAGTTTGAACAGTACCTCTCTCTCTCTCTCCCTCCCCCCAGTTTACACTGAGTCTGTCACTGAATCTAATCTGCATGGCATTAGCGCCTCGTGATAGGATGATAGGAGCCAGGGGACTCGCCTGGTTGGCCCTCTGTGACAGCCAGGCCATCCACCCCGACACTGTGCCATCCCCCTGCCATCATGGTTCTCCCATCATCAGCCCTAGCCAGCCAGCTCACCTATGGGCCTGCAGTGCAGTAGTGTGTGTGTGTGTGTGTGTGTGTGTGTGTGTGTGTGTGTGTGTGTGTGTGTGTGTGTGTGTGTGTGTGTGTGTGTGTGTGTGTGTGTGTGTGTGTGTGTGTGTGTGTGTGTGTGTGTGTGTGTGTGTGTGTGTGTGTGTGTGCGTGCGTGCGTGCGTGCGTGCGTGTGTGCGTGTGTGTGTGTGTGAGAGAGAGAGATGGCAGCGCTGTGCTCTGGAGTTCTCAGCCCTCGACCCCTGCTGGCTGCCATATTCAACCAAGTCAGCGTTTCTACACTCTCACATTCCTCCTCCTGAGACCTCTGTGTGTGTGTATTGTAGTTAGTACAGTACATTTGGTGCACCAGCCCTAAATCAACCTCCTACAGTATACCTACTGCCATTGGAAAGAGCAGAACTGCACAAGTCACCTAAAAACTAAGACTCACTGAAGCTTGGCACAAATACATGGCAACACACACTCAGCGGTCAGTTTATTAGGTACACCAGCTCGTGCCCGAAAATTGTTTGCTCCTACAGACAGTGAGTCACGTGGCCGTGGCTTGCTATATAATGCAGGCAGACAGGCATTGAGGCACTCAGTTACTCTTCGATTAAACATTCGAATGGGCAAAATGTGGATCTGTCAATCAGCCTAGCCCAGCCGTTCCTCATTAGCTGCCATTTAGATACATCCCCATTCACATGAACCCCCTCATACATCCATACCACCTCCCCACAGTTTAATGGCAACACTGCTACTGCGGAGTGAATTCATAGCCACTCTCTCTAGAGACTTTTATTGAGGTTGAATCATCATCCTACCATATGAACATAACATAAGGTGTTCTGTAGCAATACGTACCTAGGCTATATACAACGTACATTCCATAGAGTCGACTTTAAATGACACCATTGTTAACTCCAGGGCCACACATACTTTATATATGGCTCTGGTTTATTCCCCAAAACTACAGAATCAGATCCCCTGTTACATTTCATCTCTATTTTTCCAAAGCTACATACAGTACTGTTACATACATTTCATATGGGTGGCCCCAGCAGGAATTGAACCCACAACCCTGGTGCTGAAGGCACCATGCTCTACCAACCGAGCCATACAGGACCACATTTTTCCCTGATACTCACCCTGATTTATGAACATTGCAATCCCTCACTAAGAAGATGCTCTTTTGGTGCCACTGTACAACATGTAGTTGAACACCAACCGAGCCCATAGATTACACAATACTGTAGCACAGACTGTATTGTCCCAGATGACCTACTTTCCTCCTCCTATGCACCACTGTGCAAACAAATACCCTGGGGTCACCCTCCTGGAGGTCACACTGGCAAGCATTACACCACACTTCTCCTCTCAAGTAGTAGACCACATCTTAGTATCTTACAGTAGAACGTCTTCGTACAACCGCAGCACAACGGCAGGAACACTGTGTATGCATGTATGTGTAGAATCAATCAAATGTGATTTCTATAAGCCCCATACATCTTTTAAAGCAGTAGGTGAGTTGAGGGTTACAAAACAGGACAGAATCTAGCTTTCTATCGCTCTCAGCCATCCTGCTCTCTCTCTCTTTCTCTCTCTGTTTCTCTCTCCCTCTCCCCCTCTCTCTCTCAGACATAACATTCAGAGAAAGCCCAGCAGTCTGCTCTCTCTCTCTCTCAGACATAACATTAAGAGAAAGCCCAGCAGTCTGCTCTCTCTCTCTCAGACATAATAATAATTGGTCATTTAGCAGACGCTCTTATCCAGAGCGACTTACAGGAGCAATTAGGGTTAAGTGCCTTGCTCAAGGGCACATCGACAGATTTTTCACCTAGTCGGCTCGGGGATTAGAACCAGCGACCTTTCGGTTACTGGCACAACACTCTTAACCACTAAGCTACCTGCCGCCCAGCAGAGAAAGCCCAGCAGTCTGCTCTCTCTCTCTCAGACATAACATTAAGAGAAAGCCCAGCAGTCTGCTCTCTCTCTCTCTCAGACATAACATTAAGAGAAAGCCCAGCAGTCTGCTCTCTCTCTCTCTCAGACATAACATTAAGAGAAAGCCCAGCAGTCTGCTCTCTCTCTCTCTCAGACATAACATTCAGAGAAAGCCCAGCAGTCTGCTCTCTCTCTCTCTCAGACATAACATTAAGAGAAAGCCCAGCAGTCTGCTCTCTCTCTCTCTAGACATAACATTAAGAGAAAGCCCAGCAGTCTGCTCTCTCTCTCTCTCAGACATAACATTAAGAGAAAGCCCAGCAGTCTGCTCTCTCTCTCTCTCTCTCAGACATAACATTAAGAGAAAGCCCAGCAGTCTGCTCTCTCTCTCTCTATCAGACATAACATTAAGAGAAAGCCCAGCAGTCTGCTCTCTCTCTCTCTCAGACATAACATTAAGAGAAAGCCCAGCTGCCTGCTCTCACCGCAGTGAGACAAATGAGCTGTTTATGAATGAAGCTCTCCAGCTAAATCCTGCTCATGTAAGAATCCAAATGTCTGTTGTCTCGCCAGTGGACTATGCATGCACACACTCTCAGCTGTAGAAGCCCTGCTTTGAACACTATATCACCCATAATTCATCAGTCTACACAGACACACCGTCAGACTCACATGCACAGGGGAGCATAGAGAGATGAGGATTTCTAAAAATAAAAGCTGAATGAAATTCTGGTGCACTGCAGGAACGATATGACATGACAAAGTACAAATGGAAAGAGCATGGAGATGATTCTCCATGCAGCCAATGCCTGGACCCATAGTCTCTGTGGTTCCACAAGAATAATCTTCAAACAGGAGTTAGCACACACACACACACCCACGCACAGCAAGACATTTACATGTAATACACATTAATAACGTATTACCATGGAACAGCAAGACATATCCCATATAGTACCTTTAAACACTAGTCATGACAACTGCTTGAGTTCCTGCACCTCTTATTGAATACTGACTAAATAGTACTGTGGAGTTTCTGCACCTAAATATAAACAGTACTGGCACACAACATGAGTACCGGCACCTATTACAGTCCAAGTCAAGCACTGTCAACCATACACAACCATAATAACACTGCAGGGTCAAGCATAATAACCTGAAAACAGAGGGTGCCCATTGTCCTACAGCACCTCCACAGAGACTTCAATGACACAACAAGGCACCTGTACCATGAACGCTGTCACTGCCAGAGCACACAGCAGCAAACCCAAGGAGTCATTCACAGTACAAGGTGAAAACAGCAGAGGCTCCTGGTGAAGTTTCCCTTTGGTACAGATCTAGGATCAGCTTACCCTCACCCAATCCTAACCTTAACCATTAGTGGGGGGGAAATGCAAAACTGACCCAAGATCAGGGTCTAGGGGTAACTTCACCAAAAACCTCTCCAGAGCACAATAGGGGTCAAAGGTAATGCAAGGGGTTCGGAGGTCATGGGGTTAATTTGGGGAGTCAGGAGTAATGCTGATGTATGTACTCACCAGGTCATGGTTTGTGGAGTTGGAGTCATCCTCAGGGAAGGGGATGTACACAGCTAAGGCCATACAGTTGGCAAAAATAGCAATTAATATAAAGATATCAAATGGCCTGGAAGACAAGGTTAAGGGAAAATCATCAAAGCAGTGGATCACATGAATATATTCACAATGTCAACATTTGACTATTTCCTGTTCAAACAATAGTCATCAAACACAGACAGAGTTCAAGCCAAAGACATCGGAAGTTGCGAGAGTCAGAAAAAGTCATAATGACATTAAAAATGCAACTTGGCAATTCAGGGCCCATCTAAATAACATGAGATCATTTGCAGAGTTATCACAGTGTTCGGATGACTGTGTCTTCTGGAGCAGCAGCGTCCCAGCAGAGGCTCACACAGCTGTGTCGTGTCACTGAGTCACCCTCGCCCCACCAGTATTTTAAGATTTAGGACGTGGTGACTTTCACTGCGCCTTAGGAGGCAGCAAAAAATGACTTTGTTCTTTCATTTCTTTAACCTCCAGTTGACTATTCTCTTGCACGCACCGCCGAAAAAACACAAAGTCTAGAATGATTCCCGCATCGCTGGCTATAGCTGTCAAATAATCTGTCTTTCCCTACAGTAGGCTACCTACGCTAGAATGAACTGATTAAAAGTAAATGTTGACTTGCTGTTTCACTTTCATACTCTTGTTTTGGGTCGTGAGTCACACTCTGCAGTGAGATTAACATGAAGGTGTGTCTCTTGTCTAGTTGTACTGGAGTGTGAGGGGTAATGGAGATGGGATACAGTCTCTGCACATGGCTAAACTAAAGCTAGGCATGGGCTAGGTGCAACTCAACATTTAACCAACTGTACGGTTCAGACAAACGGAAATCATGAATTGGTGCATGGGCGGAAATTCGCCTGATGGCCCTGAATCGACCTTAACTGAGCCCCTGATGGTTCTTCTCATGCACTCACCTACACATCACACACTGCAACACACACTAAAGTACAAGGTATAGATTACCGACATCCAGCCAAACATTCCCCTGACCCCCCAGACACACACACACACTCTGGTCTGTTGTGAAGGATACTTCCACTCTACCAGGCTGATGCAGGCTCTTCGTATGGGATTGTTGAGTTTGAGGCAGAACAGGGCCCTGGCAGGCCTGGTGTTGGCGTTGCTGCCCTGCTTCTTGCTTTTGGCGTACTGCGCCCGCTTCTTCTGTGCCAACGCGCCCACCGGGACGGTCGGCACCGGGACCGGGGCAGCCGGAGGGACAGCTACCGGACTGGGCACCGGCGGGGCGACTGGGGTTGCAGCTGGGGCTGCCGGGGCAGAGGCGGGCCCGTTGGCGCTCATGGTGTGGGAGTGGCTCTGTGGGGCGTGTCCAGCAGCATGGATCTGCCAGGATAGAGGGCGGGACTAGAGGAGGGGCACAGGGCGGTCTGACCAATGGGCTGGCACGTCACCAGGGGAAGGGACTCTGGTGCTGCTGGCATAATTTGCCTCTGAGAAAGAGAGTAAGGGGGAGAGAGTGGTTACCAATCCATATGTTTATATAGAAAACGAATAATTGATCATCACTACTAACATCATTAGTAGCAGGTTACTGTGGTGACATTATCACGTGAAAACTGGTAAAGGTAAACAAATAAGCAAATAGCGTTATAGTAGAGTTTCCAATTCAGCACCACGGACATTGATGATTGGAATCCCCACAATCTCACATTCAGAACCACAAGACCATGAACAGCAGCCATCTCAGGCGAAGCTGTGTCAATGGCTAAGAATCACCTGAAGATAAATAGGCTATAGGAAGGCTTCTGGAAGGTTCTCCCATCTCCACAGAGGAATTCTGGAGCTCTGTCAGAGTGACCATCGGGTTCTTGGTCACCTTCCTGACCAAGGCCCTTCTCTCCCGATTGCTCAGGCGGCCAGCTCTAGGAAGAGTCTTGGTAGTTCCAAACTTCTTCCATTTAAGAATGATGGGGGCCACTGTTCGTGGGCCCTTCAATGCTGCTGAAACTTTTTGGTACCCTTCCCCAGATCTGTGCCTCGACACAATCCTGTCTTGGAGCTCTACGGACAATTCCTTCGACCTCATGGCTTGGTTTTTGCTCTGACATGCAAATAGACAGGTGCGTGCCTTTCCAAATTATTACATTTACATTTTAGTAATTTAGCAGACGCTCTTATCCAGAGCAACTTACAGTTAGTTAGTGCATACATTATTTTTAAATATTTCATACTGGCCCCACATGGGAATCAAACCCACAACCCTTGCATTGCAAACACCATGCTCTACCAACTGAGCTACATCCCTGCAGGCCTTTCCCTCCCCTACCCTAGACGACGCTGGATTCGAACCAGGATCTCTAGTGGCACAGCTAGCACTGCGATGCAGTGCCTTAGACCACTGCGCCACTCGGGAGTTCATGTCCAATCAATTGAATTTACCACAGGTGGACTCCAATCAAGTTGTAGAAACATCTCAAGGATGATCAATGGAAACAGGATGCATCTGAGCTCCAGTTCGAGTCTCCCGAGTGGCGCAGTGGTCTAAGGCACTGCATCGCAGTGCTAGCTGTGCCACTAGAGATCCTGGTTCGAGTCCAGGCTCTGTCGCAGCTGGCCGTGACCGGGAGACCCATGGGTGGTGCACAATTGGTCCAAGGTAGGGGAGGGTTTGGCTGGCAGGGATGTAGGTTCGTTTCCCATGGGGGGCCAGTATGAAAAAAAAAAAAACATGTATGCATTCACTGCAACTGTAAGTCGCTCTGGATAAGAGCGTCTGCTAAATGACTAAAATGTAAATGTCATAGCAAAGGGTCTGAATACTTATGTAAATAAGGCATTAGGTTTTTATTTGTTATAAATTAGCAAAAATGTCTAAAAACCAGTTTTTGCTTTGTCATTATCGGGTATTGTGTGTAGATTGATGAGGGGAAATGTTTTATTTAATCAATTTTAGAATAAGGCTGTAACGTAACAAAATGTGGAAAAAGTGAAGGGGTCTGAATACTTTCCGAATGAACTGTATGTCAGACACAAGAGCTAATATTTCTCATTTCCTTAAAATGTATGAAAAAACCTAGGCCTACCTTAGGCTTTCCGAAAGTAGGCTATAAGATAATGAATTGTCAAAGAAAGTATGAAGGGGACCGCTATGCTATAGCATGATGATGAAATTGACAATCATTAAAATAGAACCAAATACACGCAATATGTCCATAGCCTATTTATCAGAGACGCTGATTATCGAGGGGGAGAGTGTTGGAAAGATTTTTCAAATACTGTGAGGAACTATTATAATTTGAATGGATGTAAAAATAAAAATAAAATAAAAAAAACTTTGTTGACTTACTACGTGAGGTGAAGAATGAATGACTGAGATGCCCAGCTGGGCCAGGTACTATGCGTGCTCAGGCAACATTAACAGGACCGAGAAACCAGTATATTATTTTCAGCTGTAGGTTGCATATTTCTAGTTCTGCCTGGTTCAGCTTAGTTCTCTTATTCCGGTTCTCTACTAGGAAAACTATGCCAAACCAGGCAGAAATAGAAGTATGCAACCTATAGAATGAAGGAGAAAAGATTCTGTAGGATTCTGGTACTGTAGTGGTTCCATCCGTAGTAGGGAAATGGCATTAGACAGTTAGTTATGTGAATCAGACAATGAATCAAAACATTTTATTACAGTTTGTAAAAAACGGTTGTTGTTCAAAGTGAGACCTTTCACTATATAAAAATGAATCAAAAATTAGAAATACAAAGGCATTATTTATATATACAAACTGTATCAGTTAGTGTCGCTGCAACAATGCAACATTTTTCACTGCCAGAGTAAGCTTCTAGGCGATTCACTCTAGTTTTGACAGGGTAATGGAGTGACATCAAACTAAGGTGTGCCTGTCCGTTTGACTGTGTGATGAGGTTAGACATGATAGCTTAGGCTGTTTGGATGTGGTAGAGCAGAGTCAACCCAATTACAACACCGTTGCAGGTAAAATGAGTGAGAAGGCTGTATTGTAAAACTGAATGTCAGTGACTGGAAATTCACTTGCTGGGTGGCATGGTGGGCTGGGGAAGATGAGACTGTGCTTGAAGCGAATGTCTTGTCTGCGGTCTACGGCCAGCTGGATAAGACTCGGCCGGAAGTAGTGAGTACAGGGTTCGTAGACCTTCTTAACCATCCACTGTTTGGACCCCTTGCAGAAGATTTTCTTGTAGTGCACGTCTCCTGAAAATACATGGTTGTAGTGTCAACATTTAGACTCAGTTGGTGAAGGGATGTAGGGCATCACACCTGTGTTGGTAAAGGTGTCAACAGATGGGTCCTAAGTGATTAGAGAAAGGCTAGTGTATTGTTTGGAGACAATGATGCCTCCCTCATGCCTGTGGATCCAACATGCAGCCAATTTGTGTATATACTTTGGGTATATTTCAACAGGGCACTGCATTTTACAAAGAGAAAAAGGGTAGACTAAATAACATGATAACATGGTCTGGAACATACTCTGTCTGGTCCTCTAACCACCTGTGAACCCCATAACACAAACAAATGCATACAAACACTACCCAAATTCATGTTTATGCCAAGCTTACTGTACATTGAGCAAGCTTGGTCATCAGTTTGTAAAGATCTGATCAACTTACCATCACCACACCTTCAGAGCTGGAGATGTTGGTGGAATCAGATTCTGTAACACCTACAACAAAATACATAATACACAATTTAACCACCCCGCTAATTTTTTTGCTCTCTAGTTGGATAGCAGTGGCTAGTTTAGCACAACAGAAATATTGTCAGCTTGCTGTTAGCCAGCTAGCTAGCGTTACTCGGCAGCAAGATTGCTTGAGTACCAACCAATGAACCATAGACAATTTACAAATGCATCATTGCTACCAACACACAAACAGATATTGAGTTAGCTAACAATAACCTGGCAATTCTATTTTTAGAAACTGAATGTTTTCCAGACAAGAGTTAGTGGAATACATGGCTACCAGCTACTGCCATTTGCTAACATTAGCTAGCTAGCTAATGTTAGTAAAAGATAGAACTAACAAACATGTTTACGTTACTCTGCTGAAGGCAACTACCAGTCTAGTAGTGACTACCATAGCATAGGCTAAATTGATGGACACTGTATCCAAAATATACAGTGAGGGAAAAAAGTATTTGATCCCCTGCTGATTTTGTACGTTTGCCCACTGACAAAGACATTATCAGTCTATAATTTTAATGGTAGGTTTATTTGAACAGTGAGAGACAGAATAACAACAACAAAATCCAGAAAAACGCATGTCAAAAATGTTATAAATTGATTTGCATTTTAATGAGGGAAATAAGTATTTGACCCCCTCTCAATCAGAAAGATGTCTGGCTCCCAGGTGTCTTTTATACAGGTAACGAGCTGATATTAGGAGCACACTCTTAAAGGGAGTGCTCCTAATCTCAGCTTGTTACCTGTATAAAAGACACTTGTCCACAGAAGCAATCAATCAATCAGATTCCAAACTCTCCACCATGGCCAAGACCAAAGAGCTCTCCAAGGATGTCAGGGACAAGATTGTAGACCTACACAAGGCTGGAATGGGCTACAAGATCATCACCAAGCAGCTTGGTGAGAAGGTGACAACAGTTGGTGCGATTGTTCGCAAATGGAAGAAACACAAAAGAACTGTCAATCTCCCTCGGCCTGGGGCTCCATGCAAGATCTCACCTCGTGGAGTTGCAATGATCATGAGAACGGTGAGGAATCAGCCCAGAACTACACGGGAGGATCTTGTCAATGATCTCAAGGCAGCTGGGACCATAGTCACCAAGAAATCAACTGGTAACACACTACGCCGTGAAGGACTGAAATCCTGCAGCGCCCGCAAGGTCCCCTGCTCAAGAAAGCACATATACAGGGCCATCTGAAGTTTGCCAATGAACATCTGAATGATTCAGAGGAGAACTGGGTGAAAGTGTTGTGGTCAGATGAGACCAAAATCGAGCTCTTTGGCATCAACTCAACTCGCCGTGTTTGGAGGAGGAGGAATGCTGCCAATGACCCCAAGAACACCATCCCCACCGTCAAACATGGAGGTGGAAACATTATGCTTTGGGGGTGTTTTTCTGCTAAGGGGACAGGACAACTTCACTGCATCAAAGGGACGATGGACGGGGCCATGTACCGTCAAATCTTGGGTGAGAACCTCCTTCCCTTAGCCAGGGCATTGAAAATGGGTCGTGGATGGGTATTCCAGCATGACAATGACCCAAAACACACGGCCAAGGCAACAAAGGAGTGGCTCATGAAGAAGCACATTAAGGTCCTGGAGTGGCCTAGCCAGTCTCCAGACCTTAATCCCATAGAAAATATGTGGAGGGAGCTGAAGGTTCGAGTTGCCAAACGTCAGCCTCGAAACCTTAATGACTTGGAGAAGATCTGCAAAGAGGAGTGGAACAAAATCCCTCCTGAGATGTGTGCAAACCTGGTGGCCAACTACAAGAAACGTCTGACCTCTGTGATTGCCAACAAGGGTTTTGCCACCAAGTACTAAGTCATGTTTTGCAGAGGGGTCAAATACTTATTTCCCTCATTAAAATGAAAATCAATTTATAACATTTTTGACATGCGTTTTTCTGGATTTTTTTGTTGTTATTCTGTCTCTCACTGTTCAAATAAACCTACCATTAAAATTATAGACTGATCATGTCTTTGTCAGTGGGCAAACGTACAAAATCAGCAGGGGATAAAATACTTTTTTCCCTCACTGTATATGATTAAGTTGATGGCTTTCAGAGTTAGCTAGCTAGCTAGGGTAGGTTACCTCTAATCATGCTCTTCTCTTGAGATGATGTTGTTGGTTGATCGGAGGACTTCCGTTTTGTTTTGAAGGAAAAAAATTGATGGTAACGTTATCGCATCACTTCTCATCTGGCGTCGGTTGAACTACCCATCAGTTCAGACTGAAAATCCCTCTGATAATCTTCTGGCTGTAATGTTAGTTAGCTAGCTAGCTACTCTGTGTGTTGTTCCGTCAGAGCTCGTCCAAGTTCGTGGGCAAGCCCCATCTACCTTGTGGGTAGGGGTGTAACGGTTCACCAAACCCACGGTTCGGTACGTGTTGCGGTTTTTGGATCACGGTTCGGTTCAGTTTCGGTACAGCGTGAAAATGAAATGCCAAGAGTTACACTTTTTTTTTTAATAGAAAAAACAACTAATTGGAGGTTCTAAGTCCGCAACAATGCTTAAACCACATTAGGATACAATTTTTGAGGTCTGGGTAAAATCTAGATACTTTCATGTAGCTGTGCACCAGCAAGAGCCTTGCTTGCTTAGCTGTGTTTCTGTAGCACACGTGATTGCAGTTTGCTGAAAAAATCACCACTGGATTGATGCAAATAATCATGATATCATTCTGTCAGATATGCATAGACTACTTTGAAGTTAACATAAATTGAGAAGGTTTTTGGGAAAGCCTTTCCGTCTACCAGAAGATGGTTGTCATTAGCATCATCGCTAACGGCTACATGTGGCAGACAAAGGCGCACACACAGAAAGGGGCATTCCCACGCCGTTGCCTCTTCAGAAAGTTGAAGGAAAATACGAATCACTTATGCATTTTGTCTTATCATCATCTTGAGCGAATAAAACAATGTTCTAATAAATTCAATACATTTAGTTATTTCCTACTATTCAATAGACTTCTACTGGGAACTAGTTCCCGGCTGCGCCTCACAAAAGGATAGTTTGAAATGCGCCAATTAAGTTTTGAATTTTGATTACAATAGGCTCTAGTTGTTTTAACGGAATAGCCTACAAAGTTTTTCAGCTCAGATTACTCAAGAACAACGCAGTGTAGGCATGGTCTATAGGCCTAGTGTATATATATACAGTACCAATCAAAGGTTTAGACACACCTACTCATTCAAGGCTTTTTCTTTATTTTTTACTATTTTCTACATTGTTGAATGATAGTGAAGACATCAAAACTATGAAATAACACATATGGAATCATGTTATATGTTACATGTTATATTTGCGATTGTTCAAAGTAGCCACCCTTTGCCTGGATGACATCTTTGCACACTCTTGGCATTCTCTCAACCAGCTTCACCAGGAACGCTTTTCCAACAGTCTTGAAGGAGTTCCCACATACAGTGCCTTGCAAAAGTATTCATCCCCCGTGGCGTTTTTCCTACTTTGTTGCATTACAACCTGTAATTTAAATTGATTTTTATTTGGATTTCAAGTAATGGACATACACAAAAAAAATCTAAAAAATAAATAACTGAAAAGTGGTGTGTGCATATGTATTCACCCCCTTTGCTATGAAGCCCCTAAATAAGATCTGGTGCAACCAATTACCTTCAGAAGTCACATAATTAGTTAAATAAAGTCCACCTGTGTGCAATCTAAGTGTCATATGATCTCAGTATATATACACCTGTTCTGAAAGGCCCCAGAGTCTGCAACACCACTAAGCAAGTGGCACCACTAAGCACGGGGCACCACCAAGCAAGCGGCACCATGAAGACCAAGGAGCTCTTCAAACAGGTCAGGGACAAATTTGTGGAGAAGTATAGATCAGGGTTGGGTTATAAAAAAATATCTGAAACTTTGAACATCCCACTTAGCACCATTAAATCCATTATTAAAAAATTGAAAGAATATGTCACCACAACAAACCTGCCAAGAGAGGGCTGCCCACCAAAACTCACGGACCAGGTAAGGAGGGCATTAATCAGAGAGGTAACAAAGACACCAAAGATAACCCTGAAGGAGCTGCAAAGCTCCACAGCGGAGATTGGAGTATCTGTCCATAGGACCACTTTAAGCCGTACACTTCACAGAGCTGGGCTTTACGGAAGAGTGGCCAGAAAAAGCCATTGCTTAAAGAAAAAGAATAAGCAAACACGTTTGGTGTTCGCCAAAAGGCATGTGGGAGACTCCCCAAACATATGGAAGAAGGTACTCTGGTCAGATGAGACTAAAATTGAGCTTTTTGGCCATCAAGGTAAACGCTATGTCTGGCGCAAACCCAACACCTCTCATCACCCTGAGAACACAATCCCCACAGTGAAGCATGGTGGTGGCAGCATCATGCTGTGGGGATGTTTTTCATTGGCAGGGACTGGGAAACTGGTCAGAATTGAAGGAATGATGGATGGCGCTAAATACAGGGAAATTCTTGAGGGAAACCTGTTTCAGTCTTCCAGAGATTTGAGACTGGGACGGAGGTTCACCTTCCAGCAGGACAATGACCCTAAGCATACTGCTAAAGCAACACTCAACACTCAAGGGATGTAGCTCAGTTGGTAGATTATGGCGTTTGCAACGCCAGGGTTGTGGGTTCGATTCCCACTGGGGGCCAGTATGAAAAATAAAAATGTATGCACTCACTAACTGTAAGTCGCTCTGGATAAGAGCGTCTGCTAAATGACAAAAATGTAAATGTTTAAGGGGAAACATTTAAATGTCTTGGAATGGCCTAGTCAAAGCCCAGACCTCAATCCAATTGAGAATCTGTGGTATGACTTAAAGATTGCTGTAGACCAGTAGAACCCATCCAACTTGAAGGAGCTGGAGCAGTTTTGCTTTGAAGAATGGGCAGAAATCCCAGTGGCTAGATGTGCCAAGCTTATAGAGACATACCCCAAGAGACTTGCAGCTGTAATTGCTGCAAAAGATGTCTCTACAAAGTTGTCACGCCCTGACTCAGGGGACGCTTAAATGTTGAGTCAGGGTGTGTATATTCTTTGTTGTGTGTTTTCTATGTTTCAATCTATTATGTGTAGATCTATGTTGGCCGGTGTGGTTCCCAATCAGAGGCAGCTGTAGCTCGTTGTCTCTGATTGGGGATCATACTTAGGCAGCCTATTGGCACTAGTGGGTGGTGGGATCTTGTTCCGTGTAAGGTATGTTGTGTGTGCTACCTTGGACTTCACGTGTCGTTGGTTTATTGTTTTGGCGTGTGTTTATTCAGTATAAATAAACATGTACGTACAGTGGGGGGAAAAAGTATTTAGTCAGCCACCAATTGTGCAAGTTCTCCCACTTAAAAAGATGAGAGAGGCCTGTAATTTTCATCATAGGTACACGTCAACTATGACAGACAAAATGAGAGAAAAAATCCAGAAAATCAAATTGTAGGATTTTTAATGAATTTATTTGCAAATTATGGTGGAAAATAAGTATTTGGTCAATAACAAAAGTTTCTCAATACTTTGTTATATACCCTTTGTTGTCAATGACACAGGTCAAACATTTTCTGTAAGTCTTCACAAGGTTTTCACACACTGTTGCTGGTATTTTGGCCCATTCCTCCATGCAGATCTCCTCTAGAGCAGTGATGTTTTGGGGCTGTCGCTGGGCAACACGGACTTTCAACTCCCTCCAAAGATTTTCTATGGGGTTGAGATCTGGAGACTGGCTAGGCCACTCCAGGACCTTGAAATGCTTCTTACGAAGCCACTCCTTCGTTGCCCGGGCGGTGTGTTTGGGATCATTGTCATGCTGAAAGACCCAGCCACGTTTCATCTTCAATGCCCTTGCTGATGGAAGGAGGTTTTCACTCAAAATCTCACGATACATGGCCCCATTCATTCTCCCCCTTTACACGGATCAGTCATCCTGGTCCCTTTGCAGAAAAAATAGCCCCAAAGCATGATGTTTCCACCCCCCATGCTTCACAGTAGATATGGTGTTCTTTGGATGCAACTCAGCATTCTTTGTCCTCCAAACACGACCGAGTTGAGTTTTTACCAAAAAGTTCTATTTTGGTTTCATCTGACCATATGACATTCTCCCAATCCTCTTCTGGATCATCCAAATGCACTCTAGCAAACTTCAGACGGGCCTGGACATGTACTGGCTTAAGCAGGGGGACACGTCTGGCACTGCAGGATTTGAGTCCCTGGCGGCGTAGTGTGTTACTGATGGTAGGCTTTGTTACTTTGGTCCCAGCTCTCTGCAGGTCATTCACTAGGTCCCCCCGTGTGGTTCTGGGATTTTGCTCACCGTTCTTGTGATCATTTTGACCCCACGGGGTGAGATCTTGCGTGGAGCCCCATATCGAGGGAGATTATCAGTGGTCTTGTATGTCTTCCATTTCCTAATAATTGCTCCCACAGTTGATTTCTTCAAACCAAGCTGCTTACCTATTGCAGATTCAGTCTTCCCAGCCTGGTGCAGGTCTACAATTTTGTTTCTGGTGTTCTTTGACAGCTCTTTGGTCTTGGCCATAGTGGAGTTTGGAGTGTGACTGTTTGAGGTTGTGGACATGTGTCTTTTATACTGATAACAAGTTCAAACAGGTGCCATTAATACAGGTAACAGGAGGACAGAGGAGCCTCTTAAAGAAGAAGTTACAGGTCTGTGAGAGCCAGAAATCTTGCTTGTTTTTAGGTGACCAAATACTTATTTTCCACCATAATTTGCAAATAAATTCATAAAAAATCCTACAATGTGATTTTCTGGATTTTTTTCTCTCAATTTGTCTGTTATAGTTGACGTGTACCTATGATGAAAATTACAGGCCTCTCTCATCTTTTTAAGTGGGAGAACTTGCACAATTGGTGGCTGACTAAATACTTTTTTTCCCCACTGTATATCACGCTGCGCCTTGGTCCGTCCCGTCCTTCAATGAACGTGACAGAAGATCCCACCAAGATCCCACCAAACGAGGACCAAGCAGCATGCCCAGGCGGAGCGAATAGCCATGTCACAGGTGGGCAAATTGTGGTCATGGGAAGAGATATTTGCGGGGAGAAGACCATGGGCTAAGGTAGATGCCCAGGCAGGAGAGGAGCAATGGCAACACGGAGGAGGCCGGTCGAGGAGGAAGCCCGAGAAGCAGCCCCAAGAAAAAAAATTGGGGGGGGGGCACACACGGGGTGGTTGGCGGAGCCTAGGGTTAGAGCAGAGCCAACTCCCCGTACTCACGCGAAGAGGCGTATGACTGGGCAAGCTCCGTGTTATGCGGAGCTACGTACTGTGTCGCCAGTACGCCGGCACAGTCCTGTACGTCCTGTGCTTGCACCACGCACGTGCCGTGCGAAGATGGGCATCCAGCCAGGACGGGGTGTGCCGGCTCAACGCTCCTGATCTCCAGTACGCCTCCTTGGTCCCGCATATCCTACGCCAGTTCTACGAACTGTATTGCCAGTGCACGTGCACAGCCCAGTGCATCCTGTGCCAGCACAGGTATGTATTCATGCGGGTTCACAGTGCGGACCGAACCAAGGATTCTACAGATGAAATGAAAATATGCTTGCTAGCTTGTGGTGAGGAGATTTTTTTAATTTTTTATGACAAAAACGTAATGTTGTTGATATAGTAATGACTGTACACTCTCATCAAAATTATTGGTACTGTTTTATGCGACATAGGTTAGTCACTAATGATGCATTGCATAGCAGTATGCTTTTTGTTAGTCTTCTTAATCTAATGTCTCTTGATACAGGAGTCAGTCAGTGTCCTCTGTCTTCCAGTGTTGGAGGACATACATGTGTCAGTGTCAGTGTCAGTTATGGAATGTTGTCACTGTCACCATCATGAAGGGGGTCATGAGATGATCTCACTCCTTCAGCCCACCTATACAGTCACACGAGTGTAGTAACACTATAATAACACATTAAACGCATAGTAGTACAAGTAACATTGTAATAACATAGTAACAACTGCATAATTATGTCCAACAAGACCAATAATCCAATCTACATTCTTTATAATTTAATTACACAAGGTAAGTGTGGGTAATCATTAAAATCACAGTGTCGGCAAACAGGGCATAGTAGCCTATAGGTTGAATATCTGCTGAGTCTCATGATTGGAAAATGAGGAGAAAGATTTTTGGACCCAGTAAAGAGTTGAGTGAAAAAGAGTGGTTAAAACTGAAACGCACAGGCAAAGCTAATACAAATATAATGCATCTATAAAACATTATTGTTGCATTATGAGGATACAAAGTTAAAACATTAGTCTATCAAAATAATGTAAGCAAGGCTCTATAATTAAAGGCACAATACTATGATATGTGACTGGGTGATGGACCCGACCATGCCATCACAACAAAGAGGGGACACAACCATATTTGTAAACAAGATGAAATTATTCACTGAAAAATGCTGCCATACGTATTAAAATATCACCGCATTTGACATGCTTCCGGAGTCAAAAACACAAGGATAAACTGCGTGAATTCAAAGATGTCCCTAATACATAACTTGGTCAAATTTTATAAGTCCTTGAACTGCGAGTGCTAGGCCCCGCAGAGAAAACAAGAAGAAGCTGAAAAAGGTCACATTGCCTGAATATTCCCAAGAGCTTATAAAATATCTCAAATTCCGTGGATAATAAGGATAGAGCGTTATAATCATTTTTAGCACTGAATATGAACACATTAATCCTGAAAGCACCAACCATTAGCCTAGTGTTGTCATCATAGGCTTCTGTTTTCCTTGGCTGTCCATATGGAACAGTAGCCTATGCAGAATACATCCAAACGACAGCGCTTGTGAGATGATTCTCACATGGATGTAAATGGACACACGGCGCACTATAACGTGATGTAAATAGCGACTGACATTCCCACGAGCGATTCGTGACACTTGAACAATAGGCCTACCCTTCACCAAACGTGGTCGTATTTCTCCTTGAACACACTGAGGTACTTCGTCAAATCCCTAAAAAACGGTGTAAAATGACAGTCCGGCTGTAGGCGCTCATTGTGAAAATGGAGCAATGTATGGCGGTCAGATTGTCCTCGCGATCCTCAGGAGAAACAGCCAGCGTTTTACTAGGTTACAATGGGTTACAAAGCCCACTGATCGGCTCCGGTCTAGGGACACACGGTCTATGGCTTTTTGCCGGGCGTTTGATCCCCCGCGACGAATTCTGAGAAGGGATAGGCTACAATGCAGCCACCGAACTTCAGTCCAAATGACAAGCATCTATCTCGTTCACTAGGCTACTGTCATGATAAATGGGAAATAATCTACGCAAAGCTATTCTGAGATATGCTCAACAAAATAGCAGGCAATATGAAGGACACACTTAGCAACACGGTTTGAAAAATGAAATGGACACTGTCACCTGAGCTATATTGTTCTGGTAAGGAAATGATGAAAAAGCAGACATTACAAAACCATTCTAAACCCAGTGTCGCTAAGCTAACATGCTAACTTCAAACCCTATTCCAGCCCAAAAAAAACTTACCTTTTCTGAAGACTTATTATTCGGCAGATACCTCAGCGTTATCCACTCTGTAGGGAAAGTCCAGTGCTTTAACTTAAGTCCAGTCTCAAACGGCGATTTAAAATTCATTAGCTTGAGGGCAGGGGCATTAATTAAGCCCTTCCATGTTGATCGTGGAAAGCATGAGACAGGAGAGTGTGCGCGAGGGAGAACAGAGCACCCTCGTCCGCTGCACAGCGCTGATTATAGTCACCGCGTGAGCTAACAGTGAAATAAGCACATCAGAATCAGAGCTCCCTTCCTTCTGGCTCTGTGTCCCTCCTGATCGTGCACAAGCCTCTCTTCATTTACACAGCACGGAAAAAGTCACCAACACAAAAGAGCCATCATTAATATATATACTAGGTCCACTAATTAGGTCTAGCCTACTTTTAATTGATTTTAATGAACAACCTCAAAATAAAATTCAACCTCCTCAATTTGGGAGGCTAATGGTACATGCAAATAACATGACTGACTGACTGAGACAATACTGACATGGTGACAAGAGTCCTCTGATTTCATTGCCTTGATTAACTTGGAAATCTGGAAACTGAAGGTTCATGTTGATAAATTATATCAATTATTATTATCAGTCCAAAAAAAACATATTCATTCCATGAATGAAAAATGATAAATTCCAGTTGACATGGTCCAAGTGGAATGACCACATGACATATTGAAGAGAGGCGCACGCAGCATAGCCCAGCCATACCGTGGATGACCCGCAAATGTAATCCCCCCATTTGCTTCAAACGGCTGGGGTACAATTTGAGTGAGCTTTAGTGTCTGTCATTTAAAGTAAATCTGCTGCAGCAGCCAGCAGAGAAAGTTAAATTGACAAGTGTTGAAAGTAAAAGTGGATCCAACCGGGACACACACTGCATTAATGAAGCAACCCATGCCATGAACCCGAGCAATAGTAATGGAGTCTTTTTGTAGGCACTAACTCCACCATGGTTCGTTGGACAAAGCATATGGGGAAAATGAATGGAGTTTTTGTAGGGTTTTTGGATAAACCCGGAAATAAGGTCTGTGGTAAACACAGGCTTAGGAGATCTTATACCTTTTGTCCTATGAGATAATCTTCATCAGATAATGTCACTGTTAATTTTTGAGCATTTATGTAATTTAAAAAATCACATAGAGGCTTCATAATTCATAATGGTAATCTTAACTGACTGATATTATCTCATAGAACAAAACGTATAAATCTCCTAAACCTGTGTTAACCTCAGACCTTATTTTCAGCGGTTATCCCAAAACCCTATTCTTTCCCCAGTCATTTCCGCCATAGGAATGTCTGAACTTCCGGGTTTTAGGACTACAAGCTGGTGAGCTAGATTGAGTTTGGACTGGGAATTCAATCAACTCTACTTGGAATTTGGGGAAATATCTATTGTCAGACCAGTAATGAGGACATGATACAAGTAACCCATAAGAGACCCCTACACCATCCTGTTCTGGGATCTATAAGAAAATAATTATCTCTCTTTGTCAGACTAGACAGGAAAGAGAAGCATATCAAGCTCTCTAATACCTTCACTTTTGGGATGGGTAAAGTCCAAAACGGTTAGAGCCTTTCTGACACCAGAGGCGTGTTCACCAGGAACCAAATGGGAGCAAACAAGCAAAAACAGGGAAGGACTACCTGAACTTGTCCAACAAAAAACACTTGCTTTTTACACATTGCAAAATGTTCTGTTACGGTTGCACCAATGAATATCCCCCTTCCCTGTCTGACACATTCAACACTGACTCATCCTAATGAATGAACGCCTAGCTGCATGTTCATTACCCATATTATGGAAATGTGAGAGACAGAAAGAAAGGGAATAATGTTGCTCTATTGTTCCCTTTAAAGGGCGATTGCACTTCCTGATTTGGCCTCATTTTAGATTTTGTTCATTAAGAAATGCTAGTGGCCATGACTGAATTCAAACGTGAGTTGGTTTCTGATGTGGTTTGACGTGGGTGTCTCATGTGTGTTTGCAGGAGGGAAAAGTTTGCCAAATTATTTAGCCAATTAGCTTCAGCTGGCTGGTGTGCGACCGTGGCAAAGTTGGTTTGACTTTGGATAGCCTATCTCTGGGGCTAGATAGGGACCATCAATACATTATTAAATGTAAATAAGACAATATGTTCATGTTGCCCATCTTTTAGTTCTCATTAAATGCTTTCAATATTTGTTTACCACAGGCATTACAATCTGGTGGCAGAAATTCCCTCAACCACAGACTATGTTCCCAGAAATTAAACACCAAGACAAAATAAACATCCACCAAGTGTTGTATAACAGTAGTTGTACACATAACCGCGGGAAGTAGGGGTGCTGAGGGTGCTGCAACACCCCATGAATAATCTGAAAAAATAACATATGTATTAAATATATTTTTTCACAAAGGTAGTGCACTGAGCCTTTAATAGTCCTGTATTAGCAGACCATATTGCTGTCTGCAGTGCAGGCAAAAACGTCTTTCCACCTATGGTGGTACACAATGTATATTAAAGTAGAATCCACATGGCCAGTCCGTCAAGCGTTTGTCAGCCAATCATTACCTCTTAGCTGAGTAAGTGTTCCGTAATGGCAGAGATTGATGTCACTACAGAAAGAGAAATGGGAGATTAACCCGAAAACCACAAGCAGTGAGCGAGAGACTAATTGCAGATATTTTTTCCTGACCATGTGAACTAATCAGGAAAACCTGTTGGTTATATGAGTTTTTGCTGCTCAAGTAATCTTGGTTAACCCATAACTAAAATCTAGCGTAATTTTATGTTTATTTAGTCTGTCCACAAGAGATTACTGCTCAGGTCATGTGGTCAGGAAAAACTCCTGGCCTAAGTATGACTTATCTAATATGGTGTAAGCCTACATACAGTGCCTTTTGAAAGTATTCATACCCCTTGACTTATTTAACATTTTGTTGCGTTACAGCCTGACATTTTTTCTCACACAATACCCTATAATGGCAAAGTGAAAACATGTTTTTAGACACATTTGCAAATGTATTGAAAATGAAATGTAGAAATATCTAATTTACATAAGTATTCACACCCCTGAGTCAATACATGTTAGAATCACCTTTGGCAGTGATTACAGCTGTGAGTCTTACTGGTTAAGTCTCAAAGAGTTTTCCACACCTGGATTGTACAATACTTTCCCATTATTATTTTCAAAATTCTTCAAGATCTGTCAAATACCACTTTCAAGTATTGTCATAGATTTCCAAGCAGATTTAAATCAAAACTGTACTTCGGCCACTCAGGAACATTCACTGTCTTCTTGGTAAGCAACTCCAGTGTAGATTAGATTACAAGCATACCCATAACATGATGCAGCCACCACTATCCTTGAACATATGGAGAGTGGTACTCAGTAATGTGTTGTATTGGATTTGCCCCAAACATAACACTTTGTATTCAGGAAAAAAAGTGAATTGCTTTGCCACATTTTCAGCAGTATTACTGTTGTGCCTTGTTGCAAACAGGATGCATGTTTTGGAATATTTGTATTATGTACAGGCTTCCTTCTTTTCACTATGTCAATTAGGTTAGTATTGTGGAGTAACTACAATGTTGTTGAGCCATTAAACTCTGTAACTGTTTTAAAGTCACCATTGGCCTCATGGTAAAATCCCTGAGCGGTTTCCTTCCCTTCCAGTAACTGAGTTAGGAAAGATGCCTGTATCTTTGTAGTGACTAGGTGTACTGATACACCATCCAAAGTATAATTAATAACCATGCTCAAAGGGATATTCAATGTTTTGCTATTTTTATTTTTACCCATCTACCAATAGGTGCCCTTTTTGCGAGGCAGTGGAAAACCTCCCTGGTATTTGTGGTTGAATCTGTGTTTGAAATTCACTGTTCAACTGAGGGACCTTACATATAATTGTATGTGAGGGGTACAGAGATGAGGTATGCATATAAAAATCATGTTAAACAAAACTATTGCACACAGAGTGAGTCCATGCAACTTATTATGTGACTTTTAATCACATTTTTACTCCTGAACGTATTTAGGGTTGCCATAACAAATGGGTTGAATACTTATTGACTCAAGACATTTCAGGTTTTCATTTGTAAAAATGTCTAAAAAACATAATTCCACTTTGACATTATGGGGTATTGTGTGTAGGCCAGTGACAAAAATAACTCAATATAATAAATACAAAAATCAGGCTGTAACACAACAAAATGTGGAAAAAGTCAAGGGGTGTGAATACTTTCTGAAGGCACTGTATGCAGAATAATCTGATACAGATGTTATAGTTCAATTTGCTGATGCAATCTGAAAATACTAGCATACCATATGGTAACATCACCCCACTTTCTCTGAGACCTTACGCTTAATTGTAACTGATGCGCCAGAACTAGGTTATCCTTTTGGTCTAGTAATATGTTGGTGGTTTTAGTGTACAGACTGCTGTAGAGTGCTGGTAGGAGCTGGTAGAGAATGAATCCTGGGTTCTTAATGCTACACAAATATCTGATAAACAGCCATGAATTGATATGCGTAAATAATGGGACATCGTTAAGCCCCTGAAAACCTTCCACCGCTCCCTCTCTATTTTATCCCCCACCCCTATATTTCTTCCCTCACCACCTCTAGTTGGTGACCTGGTTTCTCTCTCTACAGAACCTGCCAAAATGATGTTTCCTGGAGAGATCACTCCAAGGAAGAGTGGATGGTGGAAATGGCAGTTATACTTTAGTTTGTTCCTCAACCTGAAATGAACTCCCCGTCCCCGGTGTGTGTGTCTGTTTGTGAACGAAAGACACACACAATCTACAATGCCCCGCTCCCTACACACAAACTCTCTCCTCTCTCCTCCCATCCCCTTGAGATGGGTGCAGTATATTTTTACTCCAGGAAATGACATAAAAACACAGACAGAGGGTGCATCCGAAACCCAGGGGGTAAGGCTGCCATCTTTACCACCACCCTCCCTCCCATCCTCTACCTCCTCGAATGCCATCTGCCCTCTATTCAAACTGCTGCATGCACCACTATGGGGGACCCCATTCAATCACAAGCCCTGCAACTGCATTCTGGGATAGATTGAAAATAACTTCACAGAGAGAATTCGCTATCATGTTGGGATTATTTTTGTAGGCATTGTTTTGATGAGTACATTAACCAAATTATGAATAATTGTGTTTTGTTTGATTGCTTTTGATAAAAAGTATTTGGACACGTTCCTCTGCCCAGGCATTGCTGACGCATGCCAAATCATACAATGCCTGGACATGTATTTAAAGCATCTGCTAACCACATCATACATTATTGCAATCTGTCTGATGATGACGTGGCACGCAACCATTGGTTGATGCATGCAACATCTGAGCAGGGGAATACAGGGGAACGGGGTGCTGATGAGTATTTTTGTCCACTCATACAGGAGCAAAAAAGGCCTAGTTCACTAATTTAGTGATAAAATATATATATACAGCACCAGTCAAAAGTTTGGACACACCTACTCATTCCAGGGTTTTTATTTATTTTTTAACTATTTTCTACATTGTAGAATAATAGTGAAGACATCAAAACTATGAAATAACACAGAAAAAAGCCCTTCATCAATGAGAAGCAAAGAAGAGCCAGGCTGAGGTTTGTAAAAGACCATAAGGATTGGACCGTAGAGGACTGGAGTAAGGTCATCTTCTCTGATGAGTCCAATTTTCAGTTTTGCCCAACACCTGGTCATCTAATGGTTAGACGGAGACCTGGAGAGGCCTACAAGCCACAGTGTCTCGCACCCACTGTGAAATTTGGTGCAGGATCAGTGATGATCTGGGGGTGCTTCATCAAGGCTGGAATCGGGCAGATTTGTCTTTGTGAAGGAAGCATGAATCAAGCCACTCTACAAGGTTGTCCAGGAAGAAAACTTGCTTCCTTTTGCTCTGACATTGTTCCCCAACTCTGAGGATTGTTTTTTCCAGCAGGACAATGCACCATGCCACACAGCCAGGTCAATCAAGGTGTGGATGGAGGACCACCAGATCAAGACCCTGTCATGGCCAGCCCAATCTCCAGACCTGAACCCCATTGAAAACTTCTAGAATGTGATCAAGAGGAAGATGGATGGTCACAAGCCATCAAACAAAGCCGAGTTGCTTGAATTGTTGCGCCAGGAGTGGCATAAGTCACCCAACATCAATGTGAAAGACTGGTAGAGAGCATGCCAAGACACATGAAAGCTGTGATTAAAAATCAGGGTTATTCCACCAAATATTGATTTCTGAACTCCTCCTAAGTTAAAACATTACTATTGTGTTGTTTAAAAATCAACATGAACTTATTTTCTTTGCATTATCCGAGGTCTGACAACACTGCATCTTTTTGTTATTTTGACCGGTTGTCATTTTCTGCGAATAAATGCTCTAAATGACAATATTTTTATTTGGAATTTGGGAGAAATGTTGTCAGTAGATTATAGAATAAAACAAAAATGTTATTTTTACCCAAACACATACCTATAAATAGTAAAACCACAGAAACTGATAATTTTGCAGTGGTCTCTTAATTTGTTCCGCAGCTGTATATACAGTTGAAGTCGGAAGTTTACATACACTTAGGTTGGAGTCATTAAAACTCATTTTTCAACCACGCCACAAATTTCTTTTTAGCAAAATATAGTCTTGGCAAATCGGTTAGAACATCTACTTTGTGCATGACACAAGTAATCTTTCCAACAATTGTTTACAGACAGATTATTTCACTAATAATTCACTGTATCACAATTCCAGTAGGTCAGAAGTTTACATACACTAAGTTGACTGTGCTTTTAAACAGCTTGGAAAATTCCAGAAAATTATGTCATGGCTTTAGAAGCTTCTGATAGGCTAATTGACATAATTTGAGTCAATTGGAGGTGTACCTATGGATGTATTTCAAGGCCTACCTTCAAACTCAGTGCCTCTTTGCTTGACATCATAGGAAAATCAAAATAAATCAGCCAAGACCTCAGAAAAAAACATTGTAGTCCGGTTCATCCTTGGGAGCAATTTCCAAACACCTGAAGGTACCACGTTCATCTGTACAAACAATAGTATGCAAGCATAAACACCATGGGACCACGCAGCCGTCATACCGCTCATGAAGGGGACTCGTTCTGTTTCCTAGAAATGAACGTACTTTGGTGCGAAAAGTGCAAATCAATCCCAGAACAACAGCAAAGGACCTTGTGAAGATGCTGGAGGAAACAGGTACAAAACGATCTATATCCACAGTAAAACGAGTCCTATATCGACATAACCTGAAAGGCCGCTCAGCAAAGAAGAAGCCACTGCTCCAAAACCGCCATAAAAAAGCCAGAGTACAGTTTGCAACTGCACATGGGGACAAAGATCGTACTTTTTGGAGAAATGTCCTCTGGTCTGATGAAACAAAAATATAACTGTTTGGCCATAATGACCATCGTTATGTTTGGAGGAAAAAGGGGGATGCTTGCAAGCCGAAGAACACCATCCCAAACATGAAGCACGGGGGTGGCAGCATCATGCTGTGTGGGTTCTTTGCTGCAGGAGGGACTGGTGCACTTCACAAAATAGATGGCATCATGAGGAAGGAAAATTATGTGCATTTATTGATGCAACATCTCAAGACATCAGTCAGGAAGTTAAGGCTTGGTCGCAAATGGGTCTTCCAAATGGACAATGACCCCAAGCATACTTCCAAATTTGTGACAAAATGGTTTAAGGACAACAAAGTCAAGGTATTTGAGCGGCCATCTCAAAGCCCTGACCTCAATCCTATAGAAAATGTGTGGGCAGAACTGAAAAGGCGTGTGCGAGCAAGGAGGCCTACAAACCTGACTCAGTTATACCAGCTCTGTCAGGAGGAATGGGCCAAAATTCACCCAACTTATTGTGGGAAGCTTGTGGAAGGCCACCCGAAACGTTTGACCCAAGTTAAACAATTTAAAGGCAATGCTACCAAATACTAATTGAGTGTATGTAAACTTCTGACCCACTGGGAATGTGATGAAAGAAATAAAAGCTGAAATAAATCATTCTCTCTACTATTATTCAGACATTTCACATTCTTAAAATAAAGTGGTGATCCTAACTGACCTAAGATAGGGAATTTTTACTAGGATTAAATGTCAGGAGTTTAAATCTATTAGGCTAAGGTGTATGTAAACTTCCGACTTCAACTCTATATCATTATATGGACAATTCCGAACTGAATTGACAAAATGCTCATTTTGTTTTTGCATCATTTCTGGATTAATCGGACTGATGACTCATCATTTTTCTTTGTCGGGACGGAAACATTTTAAAATGTTTTTTTTTGTAAGAGGTAGACTATATAGCACCCTGTTATGGTGGTTATTGGTTAACATCTGGTCTATGGCTTGGTCCTTGGCCTAGGCCATTTTACCATAATTAATTTAATTAATCTGAAGGGAAGGACTTCATTTACATTTACATTTACATTTTAGTCATTTAGCAGACGCTCTTATCCAGAGCGACTTACAAGTTAGTGAGTGCATACATTATTATTATATATATATTTTTCATACTGGCCCCCGTGGGAATCAAACCCACAACCCCGGAGTTGCAAACGCCATGCTCTACCAACTGAGCTACATCCCTGCCGGCCATTCCCTCCCCTACCCTGGACGACGCTGGGCCAATTGTGCGCCGCCCCATGGGTCTCCCGGTCGCGGCTGCTACGACAGAGCCTGGATTCGAACCAGGATCTCTAGTGGCACAGCTAGACCACTGCGCCACTGCACCAAATTATTTTTGAATCTTCAACATAGAAATGCTACCAAAAATAATTTACAGAAGAGACTTGTTACAAGTGATGGAGTCATCCATGATACACCGATTGAGATCTTGAAACAGGAAGCAAAATATGTTAAGCATGTGTTCTGTTTTCATTCTCCTCCATCTTCACTGAATGATATTAACTCAAAGCATTTCTTTCCTAATAATAGTGTAAAATTAACAACTACACAGAAAGATTTGCATGAAGGCCAAATTACAGAGGAGGAACTTCTTGATGCTATTAAATCTTTTCAGTCTGGAAACTCCAGGGCTTGATGGCATACCAGTTGAGTTATATCAAACCTTTTTTTTATGCACTCAAAGGTCCACTATTATCATGTTTTAAGTATTATGAAATGGTAGACTATCAGATACTCAGCAAGATGGTCTGATTTCACTATTACTGAATCAGGACCCAGGTGGAAAGTATATAGATCCAGTCCTTTAAATAAACTGGAGGCTCCATACACGTCAATGTTGTGAAGCAAAATTCCTGGCAAAATTCATAGCACATAGAATTAAAAAGGTGTTATCGGATATTATTAATCCTGAGCAGACAGGTTTTTTACATGGACAATACTTTGGAAATAATAGAAAAATAACAATAATAATAATAATTTGGGGGTGCTTATATTTGCCCTGTCACACACAAGTGTGTTATGGAAATGTTTTATTTTTTAAGAAAATGACTTGAAACAATAGAACACTATGAAACATCGAAGAAACCAGGCCTGGTCTTCATAGCAGATTTTGAAAAGGCCTTTGATAAAGTAAGACTAGAATTTACATATAAATGCATGGACTATTTAAATTTAGGAGAATCCCTTTAACAGTGGGTTAAAGTTATGTATAGCAACCACAGGTGTAAAATAGTAAATAATGGTTACTTCTCAGAAAGTATTGAACTGTCAAGAGGAGCTTAACAAGGCTGTCCACTGTCTCCATGTCTATTTATTACGGCCATGGAAATGTAAGCTATTAGAATCAGATCCAACTATAATATCAAAACAAAAACAAAAAACCAAAGTGTCAATGTATGCCTATGACTCAAGTTTTCTCTTAAGTCTGCAATCTGAATCCCTGCACAGTCTCATTGAGATAATTTCTCTAACCTCTCTGGACTAAAAACCTAATTATGGTAAGTGTGCCATAATATAACTGTATTATGTATTGGATCGTTAAAATAAACAACTTTTACATTATGCTGTAGTTTACCAATACATGGTCTGATGGTGAAGTAGACATACTTATGGGTTGGTATTCATATCCCTAAAGAAATAAATTAACTCACTATACAAAATTCAATAGAAAGTTAGCAAAAACAGACATGATCTTGCAACCATAGAGAGGTAAATACCTGTCTATTTATGGAAAAATCACACTGATTAACTCTTTAGTCATATCGCAGTTGACTTATTTACTGTACTTATGTCGCTGCCTACTCCAGAGGATTTAAAAAAATATATATATACAGTGCCCTCCACAATTATTGGCACCCCTGTTTAAGATGTGGTCGAGGACTTCCAAAAATTCTCATTTTTTTAAACAACATAGAACCCAAATAAAAAAAAAGAGAAAAATCCAACCTTTTATTTAAGTACATTACTTTGGTGTAAAAAAAAAAATCACACATTTAGAAAAATAGAAACTTGAAATCATGTGTCCCACAATTATTGGCACCCCTGATGTTAATACTTTGTACAACCCCCTTTTGCCAACAAGACAGCATTTAATCTCCTCCTATAACATTTCACAAGATTGGAGAACACAGAGAGAGGGATCTTTGACCATTCTTCTTTGCACAATCTTTCTAGATCATCCAGTGTCCTGGGTCCTCTCTTATGCACTCTCCTCTTTAGCTCGCCCCACAGGTTTTCGATTGGGTTGAGGTCTGGGGACTGAGATGGCCATGGGAGGACCTAGAGTTTGTGACTGCTGAACCATTTTTGTGTAGATTTTGCCACATGTTTTGGATCATTATCCTGCTGAAAGACCCAATGACGACCCATCTTCAGCTTTCTGGCAGAGGCCATCAGGTTTTTATTTAAAATGTCCTGGTAGTTCAAAGCGTTCATAATGCCATGCACCCTAACAAGGTTCCCAGGGCCTTTGGAAGAGAAACAGGCCCACAGCATCACAGATCCTCCACCATACTTCACGGTGGGCATGAGGTGCTTTTCGGCATACTCATCTTTTGTTTTACGCCAGACCCACTAATAGTGTTTGTTGCCAAAAAGCTCAATCTTAGTCTTATCTGACCAAAGCACACGATCCCAGTTGAAGTCCCAGTGCCGCTTAGCAAACTCCAGACGTTTACGTTTGTGAGTGTTAGTGAGAAAAGGCTTTTTCCTTGCATGCCTCCCAAACAGCTTGTTGGCATGTAGAGAGCGTCTGATGGTTATTTTGGAGACTTTGTGACCCCAAGATGCCACTCTTTGATGCAATTCTGTGACAGTGAGCTTAGGACTTTTTTTTACTTCTCTTACCATCCTCCTCACTGTGCGTTGTGGCAAAATAAACTTGGGACCTCTTCCAGCCTTGTTTGTCACTGTTCCAGTTGTTTTAAACTTCTTAATGATTCCTCTGACTGTAGATACGGGCAAGTTAAGGCGAGTGGCTATTTTCTTGTAGCCATTGCCTGACTTATGAAGGTCGACACAAATCTGCCTTACTTGAATGGTGTGTTCTCTTGTCTTTGCCATGTTGACAAATGGGTAAGAGAATTAGGCCTCTGTGTCACATCATATTTATACCCCAGGGAAACAGGAAGTCATGAATTACTAATTAAAAGTTCCTAGATACCCTGACCAACTTTAGCAAGTACAGAAAAATATATTTTTAAAAAAATCAATTAAAATTTTCAGCGGAATTGTTAGGGGTGCCAATAATTGTGTGACACATGATTTCAAGTTTTTTTTTTCTAAATGTGTGATTTATTTTTTTACCACCAAAGTAATGTACTTAAATAAAAGGTTGGATTTTTCTCTTTTTTTGCATTTGGGTTCTATGTTGTTTAAAAAAAAAAGGAGAATTTTTGGAAGTCCTCAACCACATCTTAAACAGGGGTGTCAATAATAGTGGAGGGCACTGTATGTATATGAGCAGAAAACATTTAACTTTATTTGCAACGGTAAGCCAGACAAAATTATACATGCCTATTTATTTAATGAATAGGAGTTTGGGGGGCTAAAATTATTACATATTAAAGGGATACTTCGGGCCCTTTATATATTTCCCCAGAGTCAGATGAATTCGTGGATACAATATTTATGTCTCTGTGTCCAGTATGAAGGAAGTTAGAGGTAGTTTCGCGAGCCAATGCTAACTAGCGTTAGCGCAATGACTCAAAGTCTATGGGTATCGGCTAGAATGCTCACTAAAAGCTTCAGTCATACAAAAGTTATACTTAAAGGAAAGATTTACCCATTTTGAATGTTATATTGCTTTTGAGCATCTCTGAGAAATGTCATAACATTTCATGTTTTCATGTGTATCTGAGCTACTCGCCATTCAAGCAGGCAGAAATACAGTCGGTATGACGAGTTTTGCATCATATGTATTATCTTTATGAATAATATGATGAATAGGAATGGTGAAGTTATGTCACACATGCAGTTATCAAAAAACATATGGGAATGTTTGCTCTGTCCAAAGTTATAACCAACTGATTGCAGAATTACCACAGAAATAGAAGAGGAAATTGGAAAGAGGAGAAGGTAGGGAGCTCATATATTAAAGACCAGAATTAGCAGAAAGAAATGTGTCATAAATAGACCAATATAGCAGTTTCATTTGAGGAGCAAAATGCAGTAGCGGTGCGTGTGTAAAATCATATGAACCTGTTAGTTCATATGTCTTGACACTGTGATATATAGGCCTAAGACCGACACAATAAGAAGACACAGTGGCAGAATACATTCAACCACACATTTGTTTCATTGCAAAACCAGAGAGCTACTTCTGTCCAGTGAAGTCCACATGCTGAAGAAAATGTTGTTTACATGACCTACAGCATGGTCAAGCATGGTCAAGCAAGGTAATGTTTCAGACACTTTCAGACTACTTAACAACTATTGATTTAGAACCACGGAGAGTTAACGTAAGTCGCAAAGAAAACAGGAGCTGCCTTCTCTATTTCAGCACCATTTGTCATGGAAATTCTAAAGAAGAGAGACTGTAGATTATTTTAACAACAACTTTATTATAAGATTTGCAAAAATGGAGCAATCAACAATCCACTCAACAGTGCAGGGTTGAAAAGCCCAACTAACAGAGTTGGTTCTCTCTCTTTTATAGAAAGTACAACCTCTTTTGTCTACGTGGCAGTTCAGCAGATGTGTGGAAACAGGGCCGGGAACATAGTTGTAAAGGGGTAATTTAGCTCATCTGTGCAGATCGAGATAGCTGATATCGCCACCATTCCATGTTCCTTCCTGCAATTCCCACAGAGCTAAATTCATGCTGATCGTAAACACTGGAGGTCACATACTGTGGTCGCACCCAAACGGCTCATAAATCTGTATGCTCTGATTTATGACTAAGTCACACAAGACAAGTTTATAATAATATAACAATATGCCACTTAGCAGACGCTTTTATTCAAAGCGACTTACAGTCATGCGTGTATACATTTTTGTGTATGGGTTGTCCCGGGGATCGAACCCACTACCCTGACGTTACAAGCGCCGTGCTCTACCAGCTGAGCTACAGAGGACCACTTTATATCACTTTATATCAGTAAAAAACACTAGCATATAATAATGGACAATTCTTTAAGTAAAATACAGCATAATATGTCTAATTAAACAGCATAGTATGTAATTAATTACTTTCCTCCACACATTTCAACATCATCTAATCACCTATGCTTAGTCTAATACAGTGCCAACTAAAAGATACCAAAAACGATTTAGTCCAATCAATATAAGCTTTCTGTCAATAATTACATTTGGCTTGTGATATGATTGTTCTGAAGCCAAATCCAAACTGGCTTCCCTTGACACTTTTTTTTTGGTGCGCCAGGACCATTTACAGCTGAGCTCATTCAGTTCAGCTATTATTTATTTATTTTTTATGAAGGGAGGCCAAATGCTCACTGGCTTCCCTTGCATTCAATGCTACGGGTGGCAACAATGTAATACTCTTTCTGACCAGACACCATCAGATAGATACGCTACACACACTGAGACAGAGGGGCGCTGTTTCGTTCGCTCGGATGCTTTCTCAGGTGAGATACATTCAGCCTCTTGCAAAGTCAATTAATTTTATGAAACACAGAGAGACTAAAGATGAATGGGAATTATTTTGTATTTTTTTGGGTCAAATTTTTTGGGGAAGCCTGGCTTCCCTTGGTATCCATGAAAAATAACCACTGGCAAAATGTTGACAGCCGCGCCGCTGGGAAGAGATTTTCGATGTTCGGATTCCATGGCACATGGTTTATGAACTGAAACACAAAACAACACTTGATTCAACACTTTTTCAGTTTAAATTATTATACAAAATTCTTGCCACCAACAGAATTGTATATATATGGGGCATACAACCATCTTAGCTCTGCAGATTTAGCTGCAGATAGACAGAATCATTATATCATTTATTCTGGTTTTGCCCCCATTTAGCATGTTTCTGGTCACAGGTTCAGGAGTGGCTGAAAATCACAACATTAACTTAAAATTAACCCTACAAATAGCACTGTTGGGCGATTTGGAAACCCATAGTCAATCAATTAACAATTTAATAATATTCTTAGCAAAAATATTCATCTTTAGTTGTCAATCTGTGGATACTATAAGAATAGAATGTTTCAGAATTTATGTAAGACATCACACACAGCACAATGTAAAAATACATGGCACATGGAAATCAAGAGATAGTGGAAATCAAGAGATAGTGGAAATCAAGAGATAGTGGAAATCAAGAGATAGTGGAAATCAAGAGATAGTGGAAATCAAGAGATAGTGGAAATCAAGAGATAGTGGTCTATGGAGGGGATTAAAAGCTCATGATCTGTAATAGTTAGGACCGAAAACACCATATATCATGTATACCAGATATGTCAGAGTACCATTTAATGTGTATATGAAACTGTATTTTTGACATGTAATACTGTGCATGAAAGTAAATAATGTATGTGTAACAAAATAGCTGTAAAAAACAAAAATCTAAAACAAAGTTCCTTTTGTCCTCCAAAGAGGGTGGATGGGACAATAATAATCAAATAAAAACATTTTCCCCCTTTTTTTCGAACATATATTTTATGGAAAAGAGATGTTGTATGTTTCTGAACAATGTACCATGCTGCCTTGTTGACGACACGACCGAGCGGCGCAGATTACTGTTCGATTTGAGAAGGGCGCTCCTCCCTCGCTGCTTCAGCCCTTTCACGTCATGGGCCATAGACCGGTGCAATTAGTACGACTCCCTCAAGGTTGCTAAATCCCAAGGGGGTGAGTAATGTATGCCCCTGTTTATTTACCGCGTTAGGCAGGGTTCAACACTATTATTGGAGTGTGGATTCATGGTAATTATATGCCTGTATTACCTGAATGTGTTTAAGTGCAGTACATGCATGTATTACATACCATTGATGTTTAATTTTTGCAAATGGTTTATTCCTAGGTGAGGCCAATGGGCGCGTTCCTCTACCCAGGCGTTGCTGACACATAGGTATTTTACATATCAGCTAACCACATAATATGTTACAGCAATCTGGTGCCCGACGGCACAGTCGATGACGTGGCACACAACCATTGGTTGATGCATGCAACGTCTGAGCAGGGAACACGACCATAACCTCTGTCATTCCTGTTGTGGCCAGACCATAGAGATAGTTAGAGGAATCAACTTGGATATAACCTATTTTTGAATGGACATTGCCATGAGGGCTTCCACCATTTGAAATACTCAACTGGGTGGAGATTCCTATGGGTTGGGAGCAATCAGCCAATGATCAGAGCATTGTCTTCTTCTTCAAATTGGTTGCTATGGTTTGTATGCTTTAAGCTATATCACCGCCTTCTAGTGGCCACAATAAAGGAATGTCACAGAAGATTTGGTTCAGGACTCCAGCACTAATATTAGCTTTACACTTTTTTTCCATCACAAAGAAGAAGAAAATGGACTCCTATGAAGTCTGATAATTCTCTGTCCTTTGATGCCCATGTAAAACATATCTGCAAAAAATTAAAATGTTTTGCCCGGCTCAAACCATAGCTCTCCCATCCAGATGTAGAGAAACTCGTCCACACCTTCATCTTCTCTCAGATTGACTACGGCAACGCTCTGTTCAGGGTCTTTCCAGCCAAATCACTTCAGAGGCTACAATTTCTCCAGAATAGTGCTGCCAGAGTCCTGACCAGGACCAAGAAGTCAGCCCATCTCCCCCCTCCTTGCTGAACTCCACTGTCTACCAACTATAGGATTGACTTTAAAATCCTCCTTGTGTTTAAAGCCTTGAATGGATTGAGTCCCAACTACATCAGCGACCTCATTTCTATCAATGAGCCACCTCTTACACTCCAGCAACTCAACACTGCTTCAAGTCCCCAAGACACGCCTCCGTACTATGGGGGACCGAGCCTTCTGCTCCCTTGCCCCTCGCCTATGGAATGCTCTCCCTGACCATCAATTAGAACTATTTCTTATAGTCCTAATCTGGAAAGTCCTTTTAGCACCTAGCCTACTATTGCCATTTCCTGCCTTGATTCTAAATGTATGATGATTTTATAGTATTTTTTATTAAAGAGGAAGAAGAAGAAGAAGAAGAAGAAGAAGAAGAAGAAGAAGAAGAAGAAGAAGAAGAAGAATGTTGCTGACAGGCTTTATTGAGGCCTAGGTTTAAATCTTGGTTTAGACTAAAAGGGATAGTTTACCCTGTAAGCATTCCATGGACAAGGTAAGACATCAATCCATGCTTTGGCTTGTTTACATGGCCATTGTCTCCAAAATGCTAACTTTCTAGCATTTATGGCACATTTCCAATGCAAGTCAATATCCCCTATATTAGCATTTTTCGTGCTACATGTCCAAATCATCTAAAAATAACTTAATTGAGCTACACAATCAATTTCACACTTTAGGATTGGTTTAGTGAGACACTTCACAGGCCCTAGGTGTGCACTGAGACAAGTGAACTAGAACTGGACCATTATATCAAATATATAAACCAGTCACAATGGCATGCAGCAAGACAGACATAAGCAATCAGGAACCAGACAGTCACACAGAGAGGAGGAGAATCCTCACCAGGCACCATAGAAATAGAATCCATAGAAAGGGCCTCCCCATTCAAGTCAATGGATTCTATTTCTATGGTCCTCATTTAGGTCTTGAGTACCCAGAGATACCATGACAAGGTTATGTTTGGCCAACCTCTAATGGGATTATACTGAGCCTGTGATGGTTCTATTCCTGTAATAATAAAAACAGCACAATAAATCTGTGTTTATTTTATTTACATACAGTGGGGAAGAAAAGTATTTAGTCAGCCACCAATTGTGCAAGTTCTCCCACTTAAAAAGATGAGAGAGGCCTGTAATTTTCATCATAGGTACACGTCAACTATGACAGACAAATTGAGATTTTTTTTCTCCAGAAAATCACATTGTAGGACTTTTAATGAATTTATTTGCAAATTATGGTGGAAAATAAGTATTTGGTCACCTACAAACAAGCAAGATTTCTGGCTCTCACAGACCTGTAACTTATTCTTTAAGAGACTCCTCTGTCCTCCACTCGTTACCTGTATTAATGGCACCTGTTTGAACTTGTTATCAGTATAAAAGACACCTGTCCACAACCTCAAACAGTCACACTCCAAACTCCACTATGGCCAAGACCAAAGAGCTGTCAAAGGACACCAGAAACAAAATTGTAGACCTGCACCAGGCTGGGAAGACAGAATCTGCAATAGGTAAGCAGCTTGGTTTGAAGAAATCAACTGTGGGAGCAATTATTAGGAAATGGAAGACATACAAGACCACTGATAATCTCCCTCGATCTGGGGCTCCACGCAAGATCTCACCCCATGGGGTCAAAATGATCACAAGAACGGTGAGGAAAAATCCCAGAACCACACGGGGGGACCTAGTGAATGACCTGCAGAGAGCTGGGACCAAAGTAACAAAGCCTACCATCAGTAACACACTACGCCGCCAGGGACTCAAATCCTGCAGTGCCAGACGTGTCCCCCTGATTAACCCAAGATGGCGTAGCAGTGCGGTCGCTTTTATTCATTGTCCCTGTGTAAATATCCCGTTTCTTATTTTTTTGGTCTATTTTGTATATATTTCTCAATTTTTACTTTTCATTCTTTAACTAAATATACTTTCCTGCAACCCGCCTCACCCAACGTGGAAAGGATTCTATTATTTCTTTATAACTTTCATCAAGAACCGTAAGCTGAAAATAGTGTAGCTGCAACTGAATGGCTACTTACTATTAGTCACCGTTAGCGTCTTCACCACTGTCCGTGGCCTACACTATCCACCAGCCAGCTCTAGCTCTAGCCTGGACAATTCGTCGGCCAGTCTGCACAGCGTGCTATCGACCCAGCGTGCTATCGACCCAGAGCTTATTGGACTTTCTGCCGGAATCACTGGACCCTAGCGCCGGATCATCGCAACCAGCTAGCTAGCTGCAACCTGTTGTTGGCTGATTACCATTGCCCTATAGCAAGCACCAGTTAGCCTTGAGCTAGCCTCAGGCCCATCTCCCGGCTATCTACCTCTCTGTCAACCGGACGGGACCTCCTAGTGTTGACACTGAGCCCCGCCGATCCAACACGACTGGTCTGCCGACGAAATAGTCTGATGTGGTTTCAACAGGCTTCCCGTTGCGACGACCACGAAGATCCATCTGCCAGCCCCGGCCCTTGCTAGCACACGCAAACTACAACTGTGCTCCCTGCTAGCTGTGCTGAAGCACCAATTTGAACTGCTCTCGGACTCACATATTGCTGTTCACTGGACCTTATGATCACTCAGCTGCACAGCTGATGCCTGCTGGACTGTTCCTTTACACGGTACCCTATCCTGTTTATTCTGTTTAGCCTTAGCCCAAACGTTATCGCTATTTCCAGTTGTTGTCTTAGCTCTCTCTAATAACACCTGTGACTGCTTTATGCCTCTCTCCCATGTCAATTATGCCTTGCCTATTGCTGTTTGGGTTAGTTCTTATTATACAATTTCACTGTAGAACCCCTAGTCCCTCTCAAACTGCCTCAAATAGTTCCTTTGTTCCACCCCCCATACACGCCGAGACCGGCTCAATCGGGTGCCTCCAGTGACGCTATCTCTTTCATTGTTACCCAACGCTTAGGGTTACCTGAACTGTACTCATATCCTTCCATATCCTTTTCTGTACATAATGCCCTGAATCTTTTCTACAACGCCCGGAGAACTGCCCCCTTTATTCTATGTACCCAACGCACTAGAAGACCAGTTCTTAAAGCCTTTAGTCGTATCCTTATTCTAGTCCTCCTCTGTTCCTCCGGTGATGTAGAGGCTAACCCAGGCCCTGCAGCCCCCCAGTATCACTCCTACTCCCCAGGAGCTATCATTTGTTGACTTCTGTAACCGTAAAAGTCTTGGTTTTCTGCACGTAAATATCAGAAGCCTCCTTCCTAAGTTTGAGTTATTCACTGCGTTAGCACACTCCGCCAACCCTGATGTTCTAGCAGTGTCTGAATCCTGGCTTAGGAAGGCCACCAAAAATTCTGAAATTTCCATCCCCAACTATAACATTTTTCCGTCTAGATAGAACTGCCAAAGGGGGTGGAGTTGCAATCTACTGTAGAGATAGCCTGCAGAGCTCTATCATACTATCCAGGTCTGTGCCCAAACAGTTTGAGCTTCTACTTCTAAAAATCCACCTTTCCAG
This sequence comes from Coregonus clupeaformis, assembly GCF_020615455.1. Lineage (NCBI taxonomy): Eukaryota > Metazoa > Chordata > Actinopteri > Salmoniformes > Salmonidae > Coregonus > Coregonus clupeaformis. Next base: position 49,293,173 of record NC_059201.1, read on the forward strand.
AAATAAATCTCTCACTGTTGCCGCTTGCTACAGACCCCCTCAGCCCCCAGCTGTGCCCTGGACACCATATGTGAATTAATTGCCCCCCATCTATCCTCAGAGTTCGTACTGCTTGGTGACCTAAACTGGGATATGCTTAACACCCCGGCCATCCTACAATCTAAACTAGATGCCCTCAATCTCACACAAATTATCAACGAACCTACCAGGTACAACCCTAAATCCGTAAACATGGGTACCCTCATAGATATCATCCTGACTAACTTACCCTCTAAATACACCTCCGCTGTCTTCAACCAGGATCTCAGCGATCACTGCCTTATTGCCTGCGTCCGTAACGGGTCCGCGGTCAAACGACCACCCCTCATCACTGTCAAACGCTCCCAAAAACACTTCAGCGAGCAGGCCTTCCTAATTGACCTGGCCCAGGTATCCTGGATGGATATAGATCTTATTCCGTCAGTAGAGGATGCCTGGTTGTTCTTTAAAAGTAATTTCCTCTCAATCTTAAATAAGCATGCCCCATTCAAAAAATACAGAACTAAGAACAGATATAGCCCCTGGTTCTCCTCAGACTTGACTGCCCTTGACCAGCACAAAAACACCCTGTGGCGTACTGCATCAGCATCAAATAGCCCCCGCGATATGCAACTTTTCAGGGAAGTTAGGAACCAATATACACAAGCAGTTAGGAAAGCAAAGGCTAACTTTTTTCAAACAGAAATTTGCTTCCTGTAGCACTAACTCCAAAAAGTTTTGGGACACTGTAAAGTCCATGGAAAATAAGAGCACTTCCTCCCAGCTGCCCACTGCACTGAGGCTAGGAAACACTATCACCACCGATAAATCTACAATAATCGAGAATTTCAACAAGCATTTTGCTACGGCTGGCCATGCTTTCCACCTGGCTACCACTACCCTGGCCACCAGCTCTGCACCCTCCGCTGCAACTTGCCCATGCCCCCCCGCTTCTCCTTCACACAAATCCAGACAGCTGATGTTCTGAAAGAGCTGCAAAATCTGGACCCCTACAAATCTTCTGGGCTAGACAATCTGGACCCTTTCTTTCTAAAACTAGCCGCGAAATTGTCGCAACCCCTATTACTAGCCTGTTCAACCTCTCTTTCGTAACGTCTGAGATCCCCAGAGATTGAAAGCTGCCGCGGTCATCCCCCTCTTCAAAGGGGGTGACACTCTAGATCCAAACTGTTACAGACCCATATCCATCCTGCCCTGCCTTTCAAAAAGTTTTTGAAAGCCAAGTCAACAAACAGATCACCGACCATTTCGAATCCCACCGTACCTTCTCCGCTATGCAATCTGGTTTCGAGCTGGTCATGGGTGCACTTCAGCCACGCTCAAGGTCCTAAACGATATTATAACCGCGATCGATAATAGACAGTACTGTGCAGCCGTTTTCATTGACCTGGCCAAGGCTTTCGACTCTGTCAACCACCGCATTCTTATTGGCAGACTAAATAGCCTTGGTTTCTCAAATGACTGCCTCGCCTGGTTCACCAACTACTTCTCAGATAGAGTTCAATGTGTCAAATCAGAGGGCCTGTTGTCTGGACCTATGGCAGTCTCTATGGGGGTGCCACAGGGTTCAATTCTTGGGCCGACTCTTTTCTCTGTGTATATCAATGACGTCGCTCTTGCTGCTGGTGACTCTCAGATCCACCTCTCGCAGACGACACCATTTTGTATACATCTGGCCCTTCATTGGACACTGTGTTAACAAACCTCCAAACGAGCTTCAATGCCATACAACACTCCTTCAGTAGCCTCCAACTGCTCTTAAACACTAGTAAAACTAAATGCATGCTCTTCAACCGAACGCTGCTTGCACCCGCCCACCCGACTAGAATCACTACTCTCGACGGGTCTGACCTAGAGTATGTGGACAACTACAAATATCTAGGTGTCTGGTTAGACTGTAAACTCTCCTTCCAGACTCACATTAAGAATCTCCAATCCAAAGTTAAATCTAGAATCGGTTTCCTATTTCGCAACAAAGCCTCCCTTCACTCATGCTGCCAAACATGCCCTCGTAAAACTGACTATCCTACCGATCCTTGACTTCGGCGATGTCATTTACAAAATAGCCTCCAACACTCTACTCAGCAAATTGGATGTAGTCTATCACAGTGGCATCCGTTTTGTCTCCAAAGCCCCATATAATACCCACCACTGTGACCTGTACGCTCTTGTTGGCTGGTCCTCACTACATATTCGTCGCCAAACCCACTGGCTCCAGGCCATCTATAAATCACTGCTAGGCAAATCCCCGCCTTATCTTAGCTCATTGGTCACCATAGCAACACCCACCCGTAGTCTGCGCTCCAGCAGGTATATCTCACTGGTCATCCCCAAAGCCAACACCTCCTTTGGCCGCAATTCCTTCCAGTTCTCTGCTGCCAATGACTGGAACAAATTGCAAAAATCTCTGAAGCTGGAGACACTTATCTCCCTCACTAACTTTAAGCATCAGTTGTCAGAGCACCTTACCGATCACTGCACCTGTACACAGCCCATCTGAAATTAGCCCGCACAACTACCTCATCCCTATATTGTTATTTATTTTGCTCATTTGTACCCCAGTATCTCTATTTGCACATCATCTCTTGCACATCTATCATTCCAGTGTTAATACTAATTGTAATTATTTTGCACTATAGCCTATTTATTGCCTTACCTCCATAACTTGCTACATTTGCACACACACTGTATATATATGTATTTCTGTTGTATTTTTTGACTTTGTTTTGTTTTACCCCATATGTAACTCTGTGTTGTTGTTTTTATCGCACTGCTTTGCTTTATCTTGGCCAGGTCGCAGTTGTAAATGAGAACTTGTTCTCAACTGGTTTACCTGGTTAAATAAAGGTTAAATAAAAAATAAAAATAAA